>NC_044554.1:45481527-45624027 GCF_007565055.1 Rhinopithecus roxellana
AAAAAAAAAAAAAAAAAAAAAGAGTTGTGTGACCAACAGCATGATATCAAAGCTCCCTGGGCCTCAGTTTCCTCTTCTGTAAAGTGGGACGGTAGTAGGCAGTAGCCAGGGTGCTGTGAGTATGAAGTGACACTGTGTGCTTAGCTCCGTCCTGTGCCCTCACATGGATGGCGGCCCCCTAGGAGGCCATTCCCTGGAGATTCTGTCACCACTGTATTCCTGGTATTCTCCAGATCAGCTGCACCCACTGCATGAAGGGCACACACGGAGAGAGAAGCATGCCCCGTTCTCTCTCCTCTCCCTCAGGAAAGGGTGAGAAACCCCCCTTGCAGGCAGCACAGCAGAGCCTCCAGTGCCAGTTAGCTGCAGAGCTGGGAACGGTGCCAGGAAGGTGGGGTAGGGGTCAGGGTGGGCTAAGAAATGGTGTTCCTACGCTGTGCCCCCACAGGAGCCTGTCCGGGAGGGCGCCCCCCCAAACTGGAAGAAGAAGGAGAAGCTCCCCCAGGTCTCCAAGTCCTGGCATAACTACATGTGTAATGTGAGCCTCTGGAGAGAGTCCCCTGAAGCCCCCTCCCCTGCCGTGAATGGGGGCGAGGCAGGGGTCTTGTATGGGAGGTGGAGCAGGGAGGGGGAGCTGGGCGGGGGGTGTTGCTCAGGAGGAATCCAGGCCCTCATCACCCTCGCTGGGATTTCAGGAGGTGATCCAGGACTTCCAGGCCTCCGTGTTGCAGGTCTCAGACTCCCCCTATGATGAACAGTGAGTGTGGCTCAGGGCTGGGGGGGTGGGAGAGAGGGTAGAACTGGGACTCCTGGGGTGGGCTGGGGGACTCTGGTGCTGTCCACCCACTGATCCTTCTTGAGCACCCCAGGCAGAGTCCTGCTCCCTTCTGGGCAGGGTGGCTGCACAAATGCCCACAGTGCACTACGAGATGCCCAATGGCTACAACACAGACTATGGCGCCGAGCGACTCCGCATCCCCGAGGGCCTCTTTGATCCCTCGAACGTCAAGGTTTGGCTGTGTGGCAAGGACTGGGGTGGGTGCTGGCTGCAGTCCTTGGATCCTGGGGCGTGGGGGAGGCTGGGAAGGATTGCAGGGACTGGGGGAAGGGGGAGAGGGCCCACAGCCCCAGTCACCTCTCTCCGCAGGGCCTGTCGGGGAACACCATGTTGGGTGTGGGCCACGTGGTGACCACCAGCATCGGCATGTGTGACATTGACATTCGCCCGGTGAGGCCAGGCCGGAGCTGAGGCTGGGCAAAGGGGCCCAGGGGAAGTGGGAAGGTAGGGTAGGGGGGCTGTCCCCCGTGGCTCACTCCTTCCTCCTGCTCTCAGGGCCTGTATGGGAGTGTCATTGTCACCGGCGGGAACACACTGCTGCAGGGCTTCACTGACAGGCTCAATCGAGAGCTTTCCCAGAAGACCCCACCGGTAGGAGCCCACCCCTGACCCAGAGCCCCGGACGCCCGTCCTGGCTCAGCTGTCCAGGACTGAGTCCCCCATTCTTCCCACGCCCTTCCTTCTGTTCTGTCCACCAGAGCAGAACCCCTGCCCCTGCGGCTTCCCAAGTCTTCCCCCTGTCCCCCAAGCCCTGTCCCTTCCCAGAACCTAGGTGTCTGCTTCCCCCAGCCCCTTTTTACCCCCAGAGCATGCGACTGAAACTCATTGCCAGCAACAGCACCATGGAGCGCAAGTTCAGCCCCTGGATTGGGGGTTCCATCCTGGCCTCACTGGTGAGAGGAAGGGGACCTGGCCTAGCACTGACTGTGGGGGAGAGGGGAGACCCAGACAGCGCCCGCCACTTTGCCTGCCTCTTCATTCATTCATTCATTCATTCAACAAACATTTATTTTTGAGAAATGTCAGTCAATGAATGTTCCCAGAAGGGTGAACAGGACACAAATTGGGGGCAGGGGCCCGGTACAGTGACCCACAGCTGTCATCCCAGCACTTTGGGAGGCTGAAGTGGGAGGATGGCTTGAGGCTAGGAGTTCAAGACCCAGCAGGGGAACATAGCAAGACCTATCTCTACTTTTACAAATTGGGGAGAAGAGGCTGCACACGGTGGCTCATGCCTGTAATCCCTGCACTTTGGGAGGCCCAGGCGGGCGAATCACTTGAGGTCAGGAGTTCGAGACCAGCCTGGCCAATACGATGAAACCTTGTCTCTACTAAAAATACAAAAAATAGCTGGGCGTGGTGGTGTATGCCTGTAATCCCAGCTATTCAGGAGGCTGAGGCAGGAGAATCTCTTGAACTCAGGAGACGGAGATTGCAGTAAGCTGAAATTGTGCCACTGCACTCCAGCCTGGGTGACACAGTGAGACTCTCTCCCAAAAAAAATAAAAAATAAAAAATAAAAGGAGTAGAGGGACAGGTAGTTGGAGAGATTGGTCAGGATGAGATTTTGGTGAGATACCCACTGTGCTCAGTCAGCAGAGGGGAGACCCTGATGGTTTGGGGCAAGGGAGTGATGTGGCAATGCAGGCATGATTGGAAAGACTGCCAGGCATGAGTCTTTGGGGTCGAGGTGTGAGCTGGGGTCAACAGGACCTTGCAAGGAGGCTGTTTCAATTGTCCTGGAGTCATAGCATGGGTAGCAGTGGGGATGGGGTGGACAGCAAGGGGCAACTAGCAAAGGAGGCAGGGAGATTGGTTCTGGAGCAGGAGGTGGTAAGTTCAGTCTGGACCTGCTGCTGGGGTGGAAGGAAGGTACTGAGCAGGGAGCTGGAGTTGCAACCCGCATCTGGAGGGTATCAATCACACAGAGGGGACAGTGAGGCCACGACAGACAAGGAGGACATCCACGAGAAAGGAAGTCCTCTAGGGAGACAGAAACTAGGGTCAGAAAGACAGAGCCTAGCAGTCTGAACTTAGCTTGGGGCTGGAGCATGTCAGCCACACAATTCGTCTGTTTTTTTCCTTTTTTTTTTTTTTTTTGAGACAGAGTCTTACTCTGTCGCCCAGGCTGGAGTGCAGTGGAGCAACCTTGGCTCACTGCAACTTCCGCCTCCTGGATTCAGGCGATTCTTCTGCCTCAGCCTCCCGAGTAGCTGGGATTACACGCGTGCGCCACCACGCCTGGCTGATTTTTGGATTGTTAGTAGAGACGGGGTTTCACCATGTTGGCCAAACTTGTCTCAAACTCCTGACCTGAAGTGATCTGCCCATCTTGGCCTCCCAAAGTGCTGGGATTACAGGTGTGAGCCACCATGCCTGGCCCAAAATTAAGTATCCTGGCCAAGTGGAGTGGCTCACAGCTGTAATCCCAGCACTTTGAGAGGCCAAGGCAGGAGGATCACTTGAGCCCAAAATTTCTAGACCAGCCTGGTCAATAAAGTGAGACCTCATCTTTACAAAAAATTTAAAAAGCAGCTGGCAATGTGGCACATACCTGTAGTCCCACCTACTTGGGAGGCCAAGGTTGGAGGATCACTTGAACCTGGAAGGTTGAGGCTGCAGTGAGCTGTGCCACTACACTCCAACCTGGGTAACAGAGTGAGATCCTGTCTAAAAAAAAAAAGAAAAGAAAAAAATTGGGTGTGTATTTTCCACTTAGAGCATGTCTCAATTTGGATCGGGGCTGGTGAGCCACAGGAGGCTAGTGGCCACTGCCTTGGATAGCACATGTGTATAGGGTGAGAAAGATCAAAGAATCCCAGGCATAGTAGCTCACACCTGTAATCCCAACATTATGGGAGGCTGAGGTGGAATGATTACTTGAGCCCAGGAGTTTGAGACCAGCCTGGGCAACACAGTGAGACCCCATCTCTACAAAAATAAAAATTAGGCTGGGCGTGGTGGCTTACGCCTATAATCCCAGCACTTTAGGAGGTCAAGGCGGGCAGATGATCTAAGGTCTGGAGTTTGAGACCAGCCTGGCCAACATGGTAAGACCCTGTCTCTACTAAAAATACAAAAATTAGCCAGGTGTGGTGGCAGGTGCCTGTAATCCCAGCTACCCAGGAGCCTGAGGCAGGAGAATCGCTGAAACTTGGGAGGCAGAGGCTGCAGTGAGCCGAGATTGCACCACTGCACTCCAGCCTGGGCAACAGAGCAAGACTCCATCTCAAAAAAATAATAATAGGCCGGGCGCGGTGGCTCAAGCCTGTAATCCCAGCACTTTGGGAGGCCGAGACGGGCGGATCACGAGGTCAGGAGATCGAGACCATCCTGGCTAACACGGTGAAACCCCGTCTCTACTAAAAAAATACAAAAAACTAGCCGGGCGAGGTGGTGGCGCCTGTAGTCCCAGCTACTCAGGAGGCTGAGGCAGGAGAATGGCGTGAACCCGGGAGGCGGAGCTTGCAGTGAGCTGAGATCTGGCCACTGCACTCCAGCCTGGGTGACAGAGCGAGACTCCGTCTCAAAAAAAAAAAAAATAATAATAATAATAATAATAATAATAATAAAATAGAGAGAGAAGGGACACTCTGAGATGCTCATTGCAGGAACCTTCATGGGGCAAGTTGTAACGCTGAAGGCTTCAGGTGGGGTGCCACAGTGTTGGAATGGTGAGGTGGAGGGAATATCTTCCTTGGGAAAGAGGGAGACTAGTGGTGTTCCAAAGCCCTGATGGAGTGAGGAGAGGACACCTGGTGGGGAAGGACTGTGTGTGTGTAGGGGGTGTTGAGTGCTGGGTGCAGGCTGGCTTGCCTGGGGTTGTGCGTGCCATCCCCTCAGCTCAGGAACAGGGCCTAGCTCAGGGCAGAGACTGCTGTTCAATAAATACTTGCTGAATGAATGAATTATTGAATTGAATGATATGAAGAGGATACTCTCCCTCTGAATATGAAAGGGGACAGACAGAGGAGGGGAGGATAAGGTGGGGAGGGGTTTCAGAGGGATGTGAACCCAAGGGGTGGTCGGGGCCTGTTGGAGGATTCCCAGGGGCTGCACCTGCCCATCCACACCTCCCTCCAAGGCCACCCTGACCCTGATATTGCCCCCTCCACCCAGGGCACTTTCCAGCAGATGTGGATCTCCAAGCAGGAATATGAGGAGGGCGGGAAGCAGTGCGTGGAGCGAAAGTGCCCCTGATGGCACTCCTCCCCACGCACCTGCTCCCAAGCTCAGATGGAAGTCCCTTAACCCCCATGCCACATCACCCCTCCTCTTTCCCGCTTGTCCTCGTAAATGGTGATGTTTCTGGGTTGGAAGAAGTAAAAATGTTTTAAGAAAAAAAAAGTTTGGCCTCCGTGGGGTGGGGAGTGGGCGCAGGGGTCTGGAGGGAGGTGAGGGGAGGGAGGGTCACTGCTACACCCATGCCGATCCCACAGTGGGCGCTGGGACACAGCCCCAGGGGCCATGGATTCCTCAGGTTTCCGAGGGGTTGTGACCCAGGGGAGGCCACGCGACCAAAACTGAGGGTCGGGGGTGTTGCTGGGGAGTAACAGTTGTGGTGGGAGGTGGGAGGGGCTGCAGGCTGCAGCGGAGGGGAGAGGCCTGGAGTGAGTGTGGGAGGAGGTGGGTGGAGCAGGAGGTGAAGCTTGGGGGAGCGGAGCAGGAGGTGGGGCCTGGTGGGCGGGGCCTCAGCGTAGGCCTCAGGTCTCAGGGGAACAGCGCGCCTGAGCACCCCAGGACCTGCGCTCAGGTGAGCTGCGCTATGCCTTCCTTCCTGGGGCTCTTGGTGGTGACAGACATGGGGCGGGGCCTAGGGCGCTGGTGCATCCCAGCAGCTCGGAACTTCTCTGGACCTGAGTAGGAGCTGATGTTTCCCAGGGGAGACCCCAAAGGGAAACTTGGTGGGACCCTGAGCCTTCCTCTTCAGAGCTACTTGTCTTGGGGCCCTCGAAAGGGCGTGGGGACCTGTGCCCCCTGCCAGTTTAGCAGTTTGTGCCTGTGACGTGTTTCTAGGGTGAGGCTAACTGGCCTTTCATCAGCCTCAGAACCCAAAGAGGTAGAAACCCACGTGATCCAAGTCCTTTGGTGACCAAACAGGGGCTGGTGCCCAGGGAGGACCATGACTTGTCCAGGGTCACTCAGCTCTGCCCACACCTTGGAAGAGACTCTGATCACTCCTCCCCACTGACCCACAGATCCATGACCCCAGGACCCCTATCTGGGAGCTCTCGCTGGTCTCATCTGACCATGTGCTCCCACCTGTGCCCCTCCTTCTCCAGCAGCCAGAGGGAGTCTGAGAACCACCTTTCAAAAGAGACGCACATGCACACCACCAGACCAAACCCCCAAGTCACACCACTGTGGTGACTCCAGCTTAGAATGCCACTGGGTCAAGTGTCAGGGCAGGGAGGACAGCTGATATGGCATAGAACCTGGGGGCACTGGGGGACCCTGAAAGCCAGATAAGGAAGAGGCAGATGTCTTAGGGGTGAATCTTCCACCTGGGCATGGCAGGGCTTAGGAAGGGGTCCCCAGGATCCAGGGAGGGGTAAAAGCAGGAGAGGGGAGGGGGCACCCATGTCTCTCCCCTCCCCCACTATCGGCCCCCTTCCCCCACCCCTGATGGGAACTAAGAGGCCAAAGTCCGCTCCAAGGTCAAAAAATTGATTGCTTTGCAGGGAGGAGGCAGGTGTGGGGCTGTGGAGAGATTGGCAGGGGAGAGCACAGCCGCTTGTGCTCTGGCCTGGACTGAGGGGCCACGTCTGGAAGGTTGGACTGAGGCCAGGACTGTGCCCCCACCCTTGGGGGTGGTAAGGAGCAGCCTTGGCTCAGGCTGCCTGCCAGGGCTGATAAGGGGCCCTCCTGGGGCTCCCGCAAACGGTTTATCGGTTTATCGCTGGGGGACAGCCTGCAGGCTTCAGGAGGGGGCACAAGCATGGAGCGGCTTTGGGGTCTACTCCAGAGAGCGGTAAGACCAGTGGGATTGAGAAGACCCCTTAGGCCTTCTCTCTACATCCCTCAGCCCCCTCCCAAGCCCCTGACGCGGGCCCCTCCTGGCCTGTGTCCTGACCTCGCTTCTTCCCACCCCTGCCCCTCCTTTCTAGCCCACTCCCCTCAGTCCCTCCCCCACGCCCCCGCCACCATGCTCATTTGACACCCTTAAGTCACTGACCTCATTATTGCCAGATGCCTCCCCACCCCACCCCCGGCCTCTTGCCCCAATCTCATGCCCACCTCGCCTGCACAGCAACAACTGTCCCCAAGATCCTCTCAGACCGTCTACCAGCGTGTGGAAGGCCCCTGGAAAGGGCACCTGGAGGAGGAAGAGGAAGACGGGGAGGAGACACTGGCCCACTTCTGCCCCATGGAGCTGAAGGGCCCTGAGCCCCTGGGCTCTAGACCCAGGCAGCCAAACCTCATTCCCTGGGCAGCAGCAGGACGGAGGGCTGCCCCCTACCTGGTCCTGACGGCTCTACTGATCTTCACTGGGGGTGAGAGTCGTCCCCCTCCCCTGAAGTAAAGGGCCTGGGCTGGGGGAGATTTCTGGGGTCCAGAGGTGGGCACAAAGAGAATCCCCATCTTGCCACCCACCAGCCTTCCTTCTGGGCTACGTCGCCTTCCGAGGGTCCTGCCAGGCATGCGGAGACTCCGTGTTGGTGGTCAGTGAGGATGTCAACTATGAGCCTGACCTGGATTTCCACCGGGGCACACTGTACTGGAGCGACCTCCAGGCCATGTTCCTGCAGTTCCTGGGGGAGGGGCGCCTGGAGGATACCATCAGGTAGGGATGGCCCTGTCCCATCCTGTTCTAGAGTGTCCCTCCCCTCATCCGCTCAGACTGGGCCTCCCTGCTTCCTTGCCCAGGCCTCTGGTGTGCGGGTCCCCCTCCTGAGTCCTCCCATCTGCCTCCCTGGTCCCCCTGTTCAGTGGTCCTGGGAAGGATGGCAGGCATTCGGAGCTGAGGTTGCAGGGGACTGAGGCTCTGAGGGTGGCATATTTGGGAGGTGAGGGAGCTGACTGTCTGAGATCAGAGGGGTCCAGCATCCAATATCAGACCTGACAGACCCAGAAAAGCCTTGAAAGCCTAACACAAGCGCCTAGATTTGGACCTGGGGCAGCAGCAGGGAGTGCTGAGGGGTTCTGAGAAGGCGCATTCTAGGGAATCAGAAAAACAAGCAAGCAAGTCTGGGCAATATGGCGAAACCCCGTCTCTATTAAAGAAAATACAGGCCGGGCGCGGTGGCTCAAGCCTGTAATCCCAGCACTTTGGGAGGCCGAGACGGGCGGATCACGAGGTCAGGAGATCGAGACCGTCCTGGCTAACACGGTGAAACCCCGTCTCTACTAAAAATACAAAAACTAGCCGGGCGAGGTGGCGGGCGCCTATAGTCCCAGCTACTAGGGAGGCTGAGGCAGGAGAATGGCGTAAACCCAGGAGGCAGAGCTTGCAGTGAGCTGAGATCCGGCCACTGCACTCCAGTCCGGGCGACAGAGCCAGACTCCGCCTCAAAAAAAAAAAAAAAAAAAAAAAAAAGAAAATACAAAAATTAGCTGGGGATGATGGCGAGTGCCTGTAGTCCCAGATACTTGGGAGCTTGGCGGGGGAGGATCGCCTGAGCTGGGGAGGCGGAGGTTGCAGTGAGCCGAGATTGCACCACTGCACTCCAGCCTGGGAGAAAGAGCGAGACTCTGTTTCAAAAACAAAATAACGGCGGGGCACAGTGGCTCACGCCTGTAATCCCAGCACTTAGGGAGGCTGAGGCAGGCGGATCACTAGGTCAGGATATCGACACCACCTTGGCTAACGCGGTGAAATCCCGTCTCTACTAGAAACACAACATATTAGCTGGGCATAGTGGCAGGCGCCTATAGTCCCAGCTACTTGGGGAGGCTGAGGCAGGAGAATGGCGTGAACCCAGGAGGCGGAGCTTGCAGTGACCCGAGATTGCGCCACCGCACTCCAACCTGGGCAACAGAGCGAGACTTCCGTCTCAAAACAAAACAAAACAAAAACAAACAAGCAACAAAAACAACAACAACAACAAAAAAACAAAAGAAAAAGAAAAACAAACAAGCAAATGCATTTGCGGGTGCAGATTCAGAAGCTAGGTCCACCCATAGCCCTCTTTTGGGAGGGGAGTAATTTTTCAGCGGATTCGCCTGAGTTTTCTAAGTAGGAAATCAGCTAAGCTACAGATAGTAGAAGATGGAGATTCTGTTTTCCAATGCTTATACCTTCTAAGTGTTTTTTTTTTTTTTTCATTTCTCATTGCATTGGAGAGGACATTAATTTAAGGTAACAGTGGCAGTTAAAAGTACCTTTTCCTATTTCCTGACTTTAATAGCAATGCTTTTATAATACTTTGCCGTTAAGAATGTACTTTGTTGTGCTCCAGACAGCTTTTGAAAATGAATTAAGGAAGTTTCCTTTTATTCCTAGCTCACTGAGACATTTATTTTATTTATTTATTTATTTATTTATTTATTTATTTATTTATTTATTTATTTTGAGACAGAGTCTCGCTCTTGTCACCCAGGCTGGAGTGCAGTGGTGCAGTCTTGGCTCACCACAGCCTCCGCCTGCCAGGTTCACGCGATTCTCATGCCTCAGCCTCCTGAGTAGCTGGGATTACAGGTGCGTACCATCACGCTTGGCTAACTTTTGTATTTTTAGTAGAGACAGGGTTTTGCCATGTTGCCCAGGCTGGTCTCCAACTCGTAAGCTCAAGCGATCTGCCAAAGCACTTCGGCTTCCCAAAGTGCTGGGATTACAGGCATGAGCCACCACGCCAGCCTCTTGTTTAATGTTTATATAGTAATTTGTGTTAATAGATTTCCTTATCTTCATGAGCTCAATGCTAACCTTGATCAAGGTGTATGATTACTCTTGATATGTTGCTGGGTTCACCTGCTGAAAGACCTTAAGTCTGTGGAATCAACAATGTTCAGGGCTTTATTTTTTCAGATGTGTGCCACTATGCCCAGCTAATTTATTTTTTCTTTTTTTGAGACAGAGTTTCGCTGTTGCCTAGGCTGGAGTGCAGTGGTGCGATCTCGGCTCACAGCAACCTCCACCTCCCAGGTTCAAGCAATTATCCTGCCTTAGCCTCCCGAGTAGCTGGGATTACAGGCGCCTGCCACCACACCCAGCTAATTTTTGTATTTTTAGTAGAGGATTTCACCATGCTGGCCAGACTGGTCTCAAACTCCTGACCTCAGGTGATCCACCCATCTCAGCCTCCCAAAGTGCAGGGATTACAGGCATGAGCCACTGAGCTCAGCCTAATTTTTAATTTTTTTAGTAGAAATGAGGTCTCCCTATGTTGCCCAGGATGGTCTCAAACTCCTGGCCTCAAACAATCCTCCCACCTCAGTCTCCCAAAATGCTGGGATTATAGGCATGAGGCACTGCACGCAGCCTGCTCAGAGCTTTTAAATTAAATTACAGGCCGGGTGCGGTGGCTCAGGCCTATAATCCCAGCACTTTGGGAGGCCGAAGTGGGCGGATCACAAGGTCAGGAAATCAAGACCATCCTAGCTAACACAGTGAAACCCCATCTCTACTAAAAATATAAAAAATTAGCTGGGCGTGGTGGCAGGCACCTGTAGTCCCAGCTACTTGGGAGGCTGAGGAAGGAGAATGGCGTGAACTCAGGAGGTGGAGTTTGCAGTGAGCCGAGGTCACGCCACTGCACTCTAGCCTGGGCAACAGAGCAAGACTCTGTCTCAAAAAAACAAAACAAAACAAATACAAAATTAGCCGGGTGTAGTGGCACATGCTTGTTATCCCAGCTACTCGGGAGGCTGAAGCAGAAGAATTGCTTAAACCCAGGAGGCAGAGGTTGTGGTGAGCCAAGATCGTGCCATTGCACTCCAGCCTGGGCAACAAGAGTGAAACTCCGTCTCAAAAAAAAAAAAAAATTAAATTACATTAACTTTTTTTTTTTGAGTGCAATCTGGGCTCACTGCAGCCTCGATTTCCCAAGCTCAGGTGACTCTCCCATCTCAGTGTCCCGAGTAGCTGGGACTACGGGGAGGGGGGCCACAACGCCCATTTAATTTTTCATTTTTCTTTTTTCAAAATTATTGTGTTTTTTAGAGACAGGATTTATTTATTTTTATTTATTTTTATTTTTATTTTTATTTTTGAGACAGAGTCTCGCTCTGCTGCCCAGGCTGAAGTGCAGTGGCTGGATCTCAGCTCATTGCAAGCTCCGCCTCCCGGGTTCAGGCCATTCTCCTGCCTCAGCCTCCCGGGTAGCTGGGACTACAGGCGCCCGCCACCTCACCCGGCTAGATTTTGTATTTTTTAGTAGAGATGGGGTTTCATCGTGTTAGCCAGGATGGTCTCGATCTCCTGACCTTGTGATCCACCCGTCTCGGCCTCCCAAAGTGCTGGGCTTACAGGCTTGAGCTACCGCGCGCGGCCATTTTTTTTTTTTTGCAACGGATTCTCACTCTGTTGCCCAAGCTGGAATACAGTGGCGTGATCTTAGCTTGCTGCAACCTCTGCCTCCCAGTTTCAAGTGAGTTTTGTGCCTCAGCTTCCCAAGTAGCTGGGACTACAGGCGTGAGCCACCACGCCCAGCTAATTTATGGTTGGTTGGTTTGTTTGTTTTGAGACAGAGTTTCACTCTTGGTGCCAAGGCTGGAGTGCAATGGTGCGATCTCGGCTCACCGCAACCTCCGCCTCCCGGGTTCAAGCGATTCTTCTGCCTCAGCCTCCCAAGTAGCTGGGATTACAGGCATGCGCCACCATACCCAGCTAATTTTGTATTTTTTGTGGAGATGGGGTTTCTCCATGTTGGTCAGGCTGGTCTCAAACTCCTGACCTCAGGTGATCTGCCTGCCTGGGCCTCCCAAAGTGCTGGGATTACAGGTGTGAGCCACTGTGTCCGGCAATTTATGTATTTTTTTTTAGAGATAGGGTTTCACCATGTTGGCCAGGCTGGTCTCAAACTCCTGGACTCAAGTAATCCTCCTACCTTGGCATCCAAATTTCTTGGATTACAGGCATGAGCCATGGTGCCCAGCCTGTTCAGGGCTTTTTTTTTTTTTTTTTTTTTGAGCAGTGTTTGGTTGTCTGGGTACAGGCTGAGCAGGTAGATAGTTTGACAGGTCTAGAAGCAGGGTGCGGCACTGAGGCAAAAGACGGGTAGCAGTTTTGGGGAGAGATCAAGGATGTTGCGGTGAGCCAAGATCGCACCATTGCACTCCAGCCTGGGCACCAAGAGTGAAACATGGCTCCGGGTGGGATGGAGAGGGAAGAGAAAGCGGGGGGAGATGATAGATGTGGAGTTCCAGGACATTTGTCATGTTCAATGGGGTTGAAGAGCAGGTACAGCGAGGGTAACTGGGGGAGTTGGAACCTGACAAAGTCTACTCAGAGAGTAGGATTCTGGAACCTTGAAAACTTCCTGATACAATATGTCCTATGCATCTCAGAGTCTCCAGCACCTACCACAGTGCCTGGCACTTACTAGATGTTCAGTAGATCCTCAATGGATAAGTATTCCAGAGATGGAGTGTGGGTAATGACAAGATGCAGGATATGGGCCAGGCGCAGTGGCTCACGCCTGTAATCCCAGCACTTTGGGAGGCCAAGGCAGGTGGATCATCTGATCAGGAGTTCGAGACCAGCCTCGCCAACATAGTGAAATCCTTCTCTACTAAAAGTACAAAAATTAACTGAGTGTGGTGGCGCATGCCTGTAATCCCAGCTACTCGGGAGGCTGAGGCAGGAAAATCGCTTGAACCTGGGAGGCGGAGGTTGCAGTGAGCTGAGATCGCATCAGTGCACTCCAGCCTGTGCGACAGAGCGAGACTCCATCTGAAAAAAAAAAGATGCAGGATGTGACCAGGGAAGTGGAGTGCCTGGACTGGAGGTGACAATGATGAGATAATTAATTCATTTATCCAACAAATATTTTGGGGGACCTACTATGTGGCAGGTGCTACGCTAAGCAGGTGGTGTTGAGATAACAGAGACTAAAACAGTTTAACTTTGTTCTCATGGTGCTTACAATCCACTGGAGAAAACCAATACTAAACTAACAATCATTCACGACTACATAATTATGAATGAAATCATTGCTTTGAAAGAAAAGCAAAGGATGTGAGGCTCAGTGTGGTGGCTCACACCTGTAAGCCTAGCACTTTGGGAGGCTGAGGTAGGAAGATCGCTTGAGCCCAGTTTGAGACCAGCCTGAGCAACATAGAGACATCCTGTCTCTTAAAAAAATAATAATAATTTGGCCGGGCATGGTGGCTCACACCTGTAATCCCAGCACTTTGGGAGGCCAAGGCGGGTAGATCTCCTGAGGACAGGAGTTTGAGACCAGCCTGGCCAACATGGTGAAACCCTGTTTCACCCTTTTTAGTCTCTACTAAAACTACAAAAAAAATTAGCTAGGCATGTTGGCGGGCACCTATAATCTCAGGTACTTGGGAGGCTAAGGCAGGAGAATCGCTTGAACCTGGGAGGTGGAGGTTGCAGCGAGCCGAGATTGCGCCATCGCACTCCAGCTTGGGCAACAAGAGTGAAACTCCATGTCAATAATAATAATAATAATTATTATTATTATTATTTAAAAAAAAATAAAAAATTAGCCTGGTGTGGTGGTGCATGCCTAGAGTCCTGGTTATTCAGGAGGCTGAAGCAGGAAGATGGCTTGAGCTTAGGAGTTCAAGGTTGCAGTGAACTATGGTCATGCCACTGCACTCCAGGTTGGGTGACAGAGCAAGACCCTATCTCCAATAAAAGAAAAGAAAAGGGGCCGGGCGCTGTGGCTCACACCTGTAATCCCAGCATTTTGGGAGGTGAAGGTGGGCTGATCGCCTGAGGCCAGGAGTTCAAGACCAGCCTGGCCAACATGCCAAAACCTTGTCTCTACTAAAAAAATACAAAACTAGCTGAGTGTGGTGGTGGGCGCCTGTGTTCCTAGCTACTCAGGAGGCTGAGGCAGGAGAATCACTTGAACCCAGGAGACAGAGGTTGCAGTGAGCCGAGATTGCACCACTACACTCCAGCCTGGGCGACGCAGCGAGACTCTGCCTCCAAAAAAAAAAGAAAGAAAGAAAGAAGAGAAAGAAAGAATGAGGGAGGGAGGGAGGGAGGGAGGGAAGGAAGGAAAGAAAGAGAAAGAAAGAAAAGAAAGAAAGAAAGGCCGGGCGCGGTGGCTCAAGCCTGTAATCCCAGCACTTTGGGAGGCCGAGGCGGGCGGATCACAAGGTCAGGAGATCGAGACCATCCTGGCTAACACGGTGAAACCCCGTCTCTACTAAAAACTACAAAAAACTAGCCGGGCCGGGCGCGGTGGCTCAAGCCTGTAATCCCAGCACTTTGGGAGGCTGAGACGGGCGGATCACGAGGTCAGGAGATCGAGACCATCCTGGCTAACACGGTGAAACCCCGTCTCTACTAAAAACTACAAAAAACTAGCCGGGTGAGGTGGCGGGCGCCTGTAATCCCAGCTACCCGGGAGGCTGAGGCAGGAGAATGGCATGAACCTGGGAGGCGGAGCTTGCAGTGAGCTGAGATCCGGCCACAGCACTCCAGCCTGGGTGACAGAGTGAGACTCCGTCTCAAAAAAAAAAAAAGAAAGAAAGAAAGAGAGAGAGAGAGAGAGAGAGAGAAAGAAAGAAAGAAAGAGAGAGAGAAAAGGGTGTAAGGAAAGACTAACCAGGGTCCTGATTTAGACTGCAGTTTGGGGAAGGCTTCCTTGAGGAACTGACGCGTCCAAACTGACAGGATGAGTAATTTGTCAGGCAAAGAGACTGTGGAAAAAACATTCAGGTCAAGAGTCACCACTTGCGAAGGGTCTGAAATGGAAGATGGTGGCCTCTTGGAGGAAGGGAAAGATGGTCCACATGGCTGGTGAGATGGATGTAGCTCAGGCCCTAAAGGGTCTTACTGGCTACTTTAACTGTTTTGAATTTCATTCTAAGAGGAAAGAGAGAGAACTGGAGTATTTTGAACAATATAGTATCATGATTAGATTGGGGGGATTTTTTTTTAAGGTTGGGTGTAAAGAATGGAGTTGATTGTACTCCTGAGACCATAATACAGTGTACGCATTGGTTGGTGAAAGGACCTTCCTAAAAAAAAAAAAAAAAAAAAAAAGAAAGGACCTTCCTTTCCCATTAATTTTCCTGCCTCATCTCTGAGTGATCCTCCCCACTCCCCTCCCCATAAGCACCTCATCTCATGCTTTTGATGTGTGTCTTTAAATATACATATGAGGCGGGTCACCGTGGTTCATGCCTATAGTCCCAGTACTTTGGGAGGATCATTTGAGGCCAAGAGTTCAAGACCAGCTTGGAAAACATAGCGAGACTTCCTATCTACAAAAAGTGTTTAAAAATCAGTGGTTGCCCATCCTGGCTAACACGGTGAAACCCCGTCTCTACTAAAAAAATACAAAAAACTAACCGGGCGACGTGGCGGGCACCTGTAGCCCCAGCTACTGGGGAGGCTGAGGCAGAAGAATGACGTAAACCCAGGAGGCGGAGGTTGCAGTGAGCTGAGATCCGGCCACTGCACTCCAGCCTGGGCGGCAGAGCGAGACTCGGTCTAAAAAAAAAAAAAAAAAAAAAAAATCAGTGGTTGGTGGCGCACACCTGTAGTCCCAGCTGCTCAAGGAGGCTGAGGCAGGAGGATGGCTTGAGCCCAGGAACGGGTGATTCCCCTGGGTACCTTGGTGTAAAGTGTCTCCATGAGGCCCACTTGGAGGATGGGGGAGATGAGGACGGTCTCTGCCTGCCCAGTTAGCTCTTTTGAAGAAAAGTGTTTGGGTGCCTGGTGTGTGTGTGTGTGTTGATGTGGGAGGGAACGGGGTTAGGGGGAGAGAGTTAGGCTTGAGCCGGGAAGAACCAACAGGATGATGGGCAGGACTCCCAGCTATGGGAAGTCAGATTTTAAGCAGAGGGAGATCCTGAGATTCTCTGGGGCCGCCCTGGTGGTGATGGGAGAAAAATGGGTCTGCGGAGGGCCCTGCACGGTGGCTCACGCCTGTAATGCCAGCACTTTGGGAGGCCGAGCTGGGCAGATCACTTGAGGTCAGGAATTCGAGACCAGCCTGGTCAACCTGGTGAAATCGGTCTCTACTAAAAATACAAAAATTAGCCGGGTGTGATGGCACGTGCCTGTAATCCCAGATACAAGGGAGGCCAAGGCAGGAAAATGGCTTGAGCCAGGAAGGCAGAGGTTGCAGAGAGCAAGAGTGGGCCACTGCACTCTAGCCTGGGCAACAGAGGGAGACTCAGATTCAAAAAAAAAAAAAAAAAAAAGCGTCCACGGGGAGCGCTCTTTTCCTAAACTCAGGAACCTCTCGCTGGCCCTGACCCTGGCGACCCCACGTCTCTGGCATCCTTCCCTCTTCCCTCCCTCTCCTCCGGGCACTCAGAACTAAGTCCCCACCTCTCCCCGCTTAGGGAAACCAGCCTTCGGGAACGGGTGGCAGGCTCGGCCGGGATGGCCGCTCTGACTCAGGATATCCGCGCGGCGCTCTCCCGCCAGAAGCTGGACCACGTGTGGACCGACACGCACTACGTGGGGCTGCAATTCCCGGACCCGTGAGTGGGCGCGGGAGGGGGCCGCGCGGGAAGGGGACGCGGCTTGGGGCGCTCACCAGCCCCGCTCCCCAGGGCTCACCCCAACACCCTGCACTGGGTCGATGAGGCCGGGAAGGTCGGAGAGCAGCTGCCGCTGGAGGACCCTGACGTCTACTGCCCCTACAGCGCCATCGGCAACGTCACGGTGAGCCCCTCTTGCCCGCTCCTAGGATGGGGCGCGGCACGAGCCCTTTCCTGGGTCTCGGAGTTGGGACGCGGAGAGCGTGCCTCACCGTCCTCTTGTCCCCAGGGAGAGCTGGTGTACGCCCACTACGGGCGGCCGGAAGACCTGCAGGACCTGCGGGCCAGGGGCGTGGACCCAGCGGGCCGCCTGCTGCTAGTGCGCGTGGGGGTGATCAGCTTCGCCCAGAAGGTAAGTGCCCCTGGACAGAGGGAGGGCGTGGGCCTGGGAACCGGAGGGTCGGACTGCCAGTGAGAATGGTTCAGGGTGCTGTGAGAGGGAGACAGGAAAGAAACATGTGGATGGTAAGAAAATATAAGCTGGGCACAATGGTTCTCACCTGCAATCCCAGCACTTTAGGAGGCCAAGACAGGAGGATCGCTTGAGGCCAGGAGTTCAAGGGCAACACAGTGAGATTCCCCCTCTCTACTAAAAAAAAAAAAAAAAAAAAAAAAAATTCTTTATTTTATTTTATTTTATTTTATTTTAGTTAGCTGGGGTGGTGGCACGTGCCTGTGGTCCCAGCTACTCTGGAGGCTCAGGTGGGAGGATCGCTTGAGCCCAGGAGTTCCAGGCTGCAGTGAGCTATGATTGCACCACTGCACTCCAGCCTGGGCAACAGAAAGGATTCTGTCTCAAAAAGAAAAAAAAAGAAAGGGAAACAGAGAAGGGAGGGAGGGATGGAGGGAGGGAGGGAGGGAGGAAGGAAAGAAAGAAAATGTTGGCTGGTCTGGGAACTGAATCAGAAGGAAAAAAGAAAATGTTGGCTGGGAACAAATTGGGGGTTGGGGGAAATCAGATGGGGAAGGGAACAGGAATATGGGGTACCATGGGGCCCGGTGGGATTTGAGGGCTGCCCAGGAGCTGCTGAGGTTGGGAAAACACAGGCCAGGTGGTGGCCCCACACCCTCTCCGTGGGATGGACAGTTGCAAGCAAAAGCCTTGCCATTTCCTGGTTTCTCCTGCCCTTATGAATCGCGTTTTTTTCTGGGAGAAGGAGTCTTTTAGTCACCTTCCTCCCCAGGTGACCAATGCTCAGGACTTCGGGGCTCAAGGAGTGCTCATATACCCAGAGCCAGCGGACTTCTCCCAGGACCCACACAAGCCAAGCCTGTCCAGCCAGCAGGCTGTGTATGGACATGTGAGTCTGGGGAGGCTGGCCGTGCTGTTCCTGGGTCCCGAGGCCACACCTTCTTGCTCAGAATGGGGCTGGCATGTTTTTAATTATTCCTGGAAGCCCAACTCACAGCTTTGCGTGGGCACCCCTTTCCCCACAGGTGCACCTGGGAACTGGAGACCCCTACACGCCTGGCTTCCCTTCCTTCAATCAAACCCAGTTCCCTCCAGTTGCATCATCGGGCCTTCCCAGCATCCCAGCCCAGCCCATCAGCGCAGACATTGCCTCCCGCCTGCTGAGGTGAGGGGAGTGTTGGGGACCAGGAGAGGAGGAGGCAGAGAGAGGGAGGCTGCAGCGAGGCCACAGGGTGACTGTGGGTGAACTAGAAAAAGGTGACTCTTGTTTAAGGCTGCCGTGAACCATGATTACACCACTGCACTCCAGCCTGGGAGACAGAGAGACCCTGACCTTCTTCTTTTTTTTTTTTTTTTTTTTTTTTTTTTTTTTGAGATGAAGTCTTGTTCTGTCATCCAGGCTGGAGTATAGTGGTGCAATCTTGGCTCACTGCAACCTCCACTTCCCGGGTTCAAGTGATTCTCCTGCGTCAGCCTCCCAAGTAGCTGGGATTACAGGTGTGCACCACCACACCTGGCTAATTTTTGTATTTTTAGTAGAGGATTTCACCATGCTGGCCAGACTGGTCTCAAACTCCTGACCTAGTGATCCGCTCACTTCGGCCTCCCAAAATGCTGGGATTACAGGTGTGAGCCACCACGCCTGGCTGAGACCCTGACTCTTAAGAAAAAAAAAAAAGTGACTCTTCTGGACGGACACGGCCCTTCTCCAGGGTTCGCTGTCTGGCAACTGAAGTTCCCACTGGATTGCACACCTACCTCAGCTGAGAACCGTCCAAGGCAGCCCTGACTGCACTGCCCTGCCTAGGCAGGGTCCAGAGGCAGCGATCTGGAGCCAGAAAGGGTGGGAAGGAAAGAAAGAAGGAAGAGAGTGATCTGGACTCTTCTGGGTCTCTCTACAACTTCCAACCCTTTCTGCCTTCCTCCTCTCCAGGAAGCTCAAAGGCCCTGTGGCTCCCCAGGAATGGCAGGGGAGCCTCCTAGGCTCCCCTTATCACCTGGGCCCCGGGCCAGGACTGCGGCTAGTGGTCAACAACCACAGGACCTCCACCCCCATCAACAACATCTTTGGCTGCATCGAAGGCCGCTCAGAGCCAGGTATGCTGTGTGTCCAGTATCACTCACAGCTTGTGGTGGGCTGAGGGGAATTTCTGCCCATACATCCTGGCAAGATAGGGGGCTAGTGCAGGAGGCCCCAAGAGGGGACAGGAGTGGTGCCCAGAGGAGGGAAGCTGGCAAGTTGAGGCTGAACTGGTCTGATGGTGGCAGCAGTGAAGAGACCTCACCTTCCAGCCTGTCTAGTGATGGAATGGGGGTTGTTGCCCAGTAGTGAGCTCCCCAGCACTGGAAGTGAGCAAGCCTAAGTTGGATGATGTTGTAATAGAAACTCAAGCATAGGCCAGGTGTGGTAGCTCACGCCTGTAATCCCAGCACTTTGGGAGGCTGAGGCGGGTGGATCACTTGAGGTCAGGAGTTTGAGACCAGTTTGGCCAACATGGTGAAACCCCATCTCTACTAAAAATACAAACATTAGCTGGGCGTGGTGGCACGTGTCTGTAATCCCAGCTACTCCAGAGGCTTGGACAGGAGAATCCCTTGAACCCTGGAGGTGGAGGTTGCAGTGAGCCGAGATTGTGCCATTGCACTCCAACCTGGGCAACAGAGCAAGACTTTGTCTCAAAAAAAGAAAAGTAAGGAAGAAGAAAAAGAGAAAGAGAAAGAAAAAAAGAAAAGAAAGAAAGACAAAAAGAGAGAGAAAGAAGGAAGGAAGGAAGGAAGGAAGGAAGGAAGGAAGGAAGGAAGGAAGGAAGGAAGGAAGGAAGGAAGGAAGGAAGGGAGAGAAAGAAAAGAAAGAAAGAAAGGACTCAAGCATGAAAGAGAGATCAGATCAGATTAGATAGGACAGATGGCCCTTTCAAGCATAGCTGGGTGTGGATGGCAGTGGAGAATCAAAGTAGGTAATTAAAGATGGGGTAACAAAGCCAAGACTGTCTTCACAAAAAATTTAAAAATAAAAGAAATTGGCAGGGTGCAGTGGCTCGAGCCTGTAATCCAGCACTTTGGGAGGCTGAGGCGGGTGGATCATGAGGTCAGGAGATCAAGACTATCCTGGCTAACACAGCGAAACCCCATCTCTACTAAAAATACAAAAAAATTAGCCGGGCGTGGTGGTGGGCACCTGTAGTCCCAGCTACTCGGGAGGCTGAGGCAGGAGAATGGCGTGAACCCGGGAGATGGAGCTTACCGTGAGCGAAGATCGCGCCACTGCACTCCAGCCTGGGAAACAGAGTGAGACTCCGTCTCAAAATAAATAAATAAATAAATAAATAAATAAATAAATAAATAAAAGAAATTAGCCGAGCATGGTGGCACACATCTGTGGTCCCAGCTACTTGGGAGGCTCATGCAGGAGGATGGCTTGAACCAGGGAGTTTGAAGCTGCAGTGAGCTATGATCGCATCACTGCACACTCCAGCCTGGGTGACAGAAACCCTCTAAGTCCAGAATGACCGCAGGCACCCAGGTGAAGGAGCGCACCATCCAGGGAGGGCCAAGTGGGGAGGGGTGCCCTCTGTAGGGACTGGAGGGACTACAGGCCTGGGGTTGCTCGAATGTGATGGGCTGAGAGATACAGGCTGATGGAGGATGCCCCCAGGGTGCAGGGGGTAGACTTTGGGTACTGCCAGTGTCAGAAGTGTGTCCCAAACATCCCCTCCCCAGATCACTATGTTGTCATCGGGGCCCAGAGGGATGCGTGGGGCCCAGGAGCAGCTAAATCCGCTGTGGGGACGGCTATACTCCTGGAGCTGGTGCGGACCTTTTCCTCCATGGTGAGCAACGGTAAGGTCAGGGCCAGGGCCAGGGCCTGGGCCTGGGCTAGACAGCGGTGGACCTGTGGCCCGAGGAGGATAGGGCAGAGAGGCAGTGAGGGACACAGACTGGCCACTGGTCAGTTGGACCTCGGCTTCCACATTCTACCTGAGTGGCCCTGGGCCAGTCACTTCACCTATATTTCCTCACCTAAAATGAAAGTGAGGCCGGGTATGGTGGCTCACGTCTGTAGTCCCAGCACTTTGGGAGGCTGAGGCAGATGGATCACCTGAGGTCAGGAGTTCAAGACCAGCCTGGCCAACATGGTGAAACGCTCTACTGAAAATACAAAAATTAGGCAGGTGTGGTGGCGGGCGCCTGTAATCCCAGCTACCAGGGAGGCTGAGGCAGAAGAATCGCTTGAACCTGGGAGGCGGAGTTTGCAGTAAGCCAAGAGCGCACCACTGCACTCCAGCCTGGGCAACAGAATGAGCCTCTGAAAGAAAGAAAGAAAGAGAGAGAGAGAGAGAGAGAGAGAGAGAGAGAGAGAGAGAGAGAGAGAGAGAGAAGAAAGAAAGAGAAAACAAAGAAAAGAAAAAAGTGATATGAATGATAATCATAGTCCATGGTCTGTGTCAAGATTAAGCATGTTGGGCTGGACATGATGGCTCATGCCTGTAATCCCAGCACTTTGGAAGGTCAACGCAGGAGAATCGCTGGAGGCCAGGAGTTCAAAACTAGCCTGGGCCACATAGGGGGACTGCATCCCTACAAAAAAATTTTTTAAAAATTGGCTGGACTTAGTGGTGCATGCCTGTAATCCCAACTACTTGGGAGGCTGAGGCAAGAGGATCACTTGAACCTGAAAGGTCAAGTCTTCACTGAGCCATGATTGCACCACTGCACTCCAGCCTGGGTGAGAGAGTGAGACCCTATCTCAGAGAGAGAGACAGAGAAGCAGAGACCCTGGGGGTTCAGGGCAGAAGAAGACAAAGAGAGGGCCTTTGCTTGGCCTGTGCTAAGCCTGTCCTCCTTCCCCTCTGCCCCCAGGCTTCCGGCCCCGCAGAAGTCTCCTCTTCATCAGCTGGGATGGCGGTGACTTTGGGAGCGTGGGCTCCACAGAGTGGCTAGAGGTGATGTGGGGTCCTGGGCAGGTCATTAGGCAGTGGGGAGAGGTGGGGGCGGGGGTTTCCCACTCCACACTGGTCACCCACCCACAGGGCTACCTCAGCGTGCTGCACCTCAAAGCCGTAGTGTACGTGAGCCTGGACAACGCAGTGCTGGGTGAGCCGGGGCAGTGCCACCACCTGGCCCCCTGGGGTCTACCCTTGCCTCTGGGACTAAGCCTTGAGCATGGCATCCCTCCCCTCCCCTTTTTCCAGGGGATGACAAGTTTCATGCCAAGACCAGTCCCCTTCTGACAAGTCTCATTGAGAGTGTCCTGAAGCAGGCAAGAGCACCCCAGGAATAGAGGGTGAAGGGGAGTAGGTTAGGGGGAGGAGCAGAGCGTGATCAGTGCCCTCCCCCCAACCCCAGGTGGATTCTCCCAACCACAGCGGGCAGACTCTCTATGAACAGGTGGTGTTCACCAATCCCAGCTGGGATGCTGAGGTGTAAGTTGTGGGGGTAGGGAGAGCTGAGGAGAGATGTGGGGGAGCCTGAACCCACAGATCCCTCCAACCTGCCTGCCCCCAGGATTCGGCCGCTACCCATGGACAGCAGTGCTTATTCCTTCACGGCCTTTGTGGGAGTCCCTGCCGTCGAGTTCTCTTTCATGGAGGTGAGACGTCTTCCCCCTGCCCCAGACACAGCGCTAGTATCTCAGCCTGTCTGCCTCTGCCCCAGCGTCCACCCTGTCCTGGCAGGACGACCAGGCCTACCCGTTCCTGCACACAAAGGAGGACACTTATGAGAATCTGCATAAGGTGCTGCAAGGCCGCCTGCCCGCCGTGGCCCAGGCCGTGGCCCAGCTCGCAGGGCAGCTCCTCATCCGGCTCAGCCATGATCGCCTGCTGCCCCTCGACTTCGGCCGCTACGGGGACGTCGTGCTTAGGCACATCGGGAACCTCAACGAGTTCTCCGGGGACCTCAAGGTTCAAGAGGCCCACCCTGCTCTTGGCCTCTGGGAGTGGGAGGCACTGCCAAGGCCAGGGGATCTGGCGTCTTCTCTCTGCAATCCCTGGGGTCTAGGTTCTCTCTGGCAATCCAGCCCTTTAACCCCCTGCCTCCAGTCTCCCAGCCCCTAGCACGTGCCATCTCCCAACCTGGCAGGTGCAGGATCTTCTCCCCACTCCCTTCATCCCACCCCCAGCACTCTGTCCTCGTCTACCCTCCTGCCAGGTCTAGCCCCCTCCCCCATGCTAGGCGGGAGCCCTTGTCACCACGCTAGGCGCGGGTTCTGGCCCCTGCCGCCAGCCCCAGCCCGCGCCTCCGCCCCCAGGCCCGAGGGCTGACCCTGCAGTGGGTGTACTCGGCGCGGGGGGACTACATCCGGGCGGCGGAGAAGCTGCGGCAGGAGATCTACAGCTCGGAGGAGAGAGACGAGCGACTGACACGCATGTACAACGTGCGCATAATGCGGGTAAGGCCCCGCCCCTCTCGCCCCGCCCCCAGTGTCCTGCCCCTCCCTGGGGCTCCTCCTCCCGGACCTGGCCAGGTCTGCGCTCTCCTCTCTCTCCCCGCCTACACAGTCCCGGTCCTCTGGGTGCTCTCTTCCCAGTCCTGGAAGCGCAGTGCTCATAGATCGGTCAGCCTGGAGGACCCGAGCGATCAAAGTGATGAAATGGATAGGGAAGGCCAGCCCTTTAGCCACAGTAGCCTGGTTTACACCTGGCAGAACTGGGACAACCTACCCTCCCTCACCCCTCCTCGCTGACTCCCCTCCTATAGCTCCCACTGCCTCCTCGACCCTTCTGGAAAGAAAAAGCGTGTCCACACTTGTCCACAGTACAAGGTTACAGGCTGGGAAGTGCAAAACGCTAAAGATATTCAGAATATAGAGAGCTGTTTTCCTTCTGGCAATGAAATGGGTGAAATCCAGAAAGGCTGCCTGGAGGAGGTGTCACGTGAAAGTTAAACAAGAGCTTATTCCCTCACCAATCCCTTCTGCTTAGCTTTGAATCCTTTGCAGCCCACACCCCACCTCCAGTTCCCAACTCCTCCTCTTCCTTGCATTTCCTCACTCCAAGAACTCAACCCCTCAACCCTTTGATATCAAAAAATGGGTGAGTAGGGACTGTGGCCATGGGGAAAGGTCTGCAGGGCAAAATAGTAAACAGGATAGTCTTCAGTGAGTGTGGAGTGAGCTGGAAACTGCAGTGTACACAGAGCCACGTGTGCTCATGCACTCACGGTTTTCAGAGTGAGCATGGCTACCCCTTGGAGGCTCATGTTCTCTCTCCTCCTTGCATTTTCCTGCTTGTGCCCTCTGCCTGTCCGCCTTGGCCATTTACAAACCTATTGCTCTTGCTCATTCTCCCTTGCCCAGACTAGAATGCAGTGGCACCATCTCTGCTCACTGCAACCTCCACCTCCTGGGCTCAAGCGATCCTCCCACCTCAACCTCCCTAGTAGCTGGGAGTACAGGCACATGCCATGACGCCTGGCTAATTTTTATATTTTTTGTAGAGACAGGGTTTTGCCATATTGCCCAGGCTGGTCTCAAACTCCTGGCCTCAAGTGATCCTCCCACCTCGGCCTCCCAAATTGCTGGGCTTACAGGCGTGAGCCACTGCATCTGGCCTTCTCCTCTCCTTCTTATATCTCTCTCTCCATTCATTCTTCTTTTCTCTTTGTCTCCTCTACTGTGACACGGGTGACCCTGGGGTGAGGCAATAGATTGGATACGGTTCATTCTCATTCACAGATCTTGGTTTAACCTCAGCTGTGTCAGCATCCAGAAGACAAAAAGACACCCTCTTTTCAAGTTGCCATACCCCTGTCCCCACCAGGGATAAAAGGGACCTGTGTGTTAGACGCATGACTTAGGCCAGGCACAGTGGCTTATGCCTGTAATCCCAGCACTTTGGGAGGCCAAGGTGGGTGGATCATCTGAGGTCAGGAGTTCGAGAACAGCCTGACCAACATGGAGAAACCCCATCTCTAATAAAAATACAAAATTAGCCGGGCCTGGTGGTGCATGCCTGTAATTCCAGCTACTCAGGAGGCTGAGGCAGGAGAAGCGCTTCAGCCTGGGAGACATAGGTTGCGGTGAGCCAAGATCACGCCATTGCACTCCAGCCTGGGCAAGAAGAGCGAAACTTTGTCTAAAAAAAAAAAAAAAAAACAACAATGCATTACTCAGGCCAGGCTCAGGGATGGAGAGGGAAGGACTCAGGACTTCAGAGCCTGCAATAGCGTTGGGTCAGACCCAGTGAATTTTGTGGCTCTAGACCAGGGATTGGTGAACTACTGCCACTGGCCAAATTGAAACTGCTGCTTGTTTTTTGTTTTTTGTTTTTTCTGAGACAAGGTCTCACTCTGTTGCTCAGGCTGGAGTACAGTAGCATGATCCGGGCTCACTGCAACCTCCGCCTCCCGGGTTCAAGCAATCCTCCCACCTCACCTCAGCCTCCTGAGTAGCTGGGACTGCGAGGACACACCACCACACTCTGCTAATTAAAATTAAATTTTTTGTAGAGATGGGAGGATCTCACGATATTGTCCAGGCTGGTCTCAAAATCCTGGGCTCAAGCGACTCTCCCACCTCAGCTTCCCAAAGTGCTGGGATTACAGGCGTGAACCTCTGCTGCCTGTTTTTATAAATAAAGTTTTATTGAAACACAGCCATACTCATTGGTTTTCATGCTCTCTATGGCTACTTCTGTGTAATAGCAGCAATGTTAAGTAGCTGCAATAAAAGCAGCATGGCCAGCAAAGCCTAAAATATTTACTATCTGGCATTTTGCAGAAAAAGTTTGCTGACCTCGGCTTTAGACTGTGACTTGGATCTTGAAGAACAGGCAGGACGTGGGTTGATGCAAAGTAAAGAGGACATTTCAGGGTGGAGAGACCCAGAATTTGGGTGTGACAGTGAAATCAGTCTGGTTTTACTTGGAAGCAGGGTGTGGACCAGCAGAGCCAGAACAGGGGCCCCATGGAGAGGCAGAGGGGAGGGGAGCACCAAATAGGGTTATCAATCAACCGTGGGGAGCCTCAAACACCAGGATTAGAAGTTTGGATGTTAAGGGTGTTAGCATCAAGGAAATTAGGGAGGTTTTTGAGCAGAGAGGTGATGTGAGCAAAGGGGAGTTTTTATTTTTATTTATTTTTATTTATTTATTTTTTGGAGACAGTGTCTTACTGCTGCCCAGACTGGAGTGCAGTGGTGCGATCCCGGCTCACTGCAACCTCTGCCTGTCAGGTTCAAGCGATTCTCCCACTTCAGCCTCCTGAGTAGTTGGGACTACAGGCGTGCACAACCATGCCTGGCTGTTTTTTTTGTTTGTTTGTTTGTTTTTTGGTTTTTTTTTTTTTGTTTGAGTTTTTTTGGTAGAGAAGGGGTTTCATCATGTTGACCAGGCTAGTCTCAAACTCCTGACCTCAAGTGATCTGCTCACCTCAGCCTCCCAAAGTGCTGGGATTACAGGCATGAGCTACTGCGCCCGGCTGGGAGTTTTTGTTTTTCTGTTTTTCTTTTTCTTTTTTTTTTTTTTTGAGACGGAGTCTTGCTCTGTCGCCCAGGCTGGAGTGCAGTGGCGCGATCTCGGCTCACTGCAAGCTCCACCTTTTGGATTCAAGCGACTGGGTGAGGAAAGAAGACTAGGGAGAACTACATGCAGGCTTAGGGGTTCTAGATATAGAAAGAAGGGGAGGCCTGTTTCGGCGGCTCACGCCTGTAATCCCAGCACTTTGGGAGGCCGAGGCAGGTGGAACACGTGAGGTCGGGAGGTCGAGACCAACCTGGCCAACATGGTGAAACCCCCGTCTCTACTAAAAATACAAAAATTAGCTGGGCGTGGTGACGATCACTTGAACCCGGGAGGTGGAGATTGCAGTGAGCTGAGATCGCGCCACTGCACTCCAGCCTGGGCGACACAGCGAGTCTCCGTCTCAAAAAAAAAGAAAAGAAAAGAAAAAACAAGTAAAAGAAAAAGCACACGGGTACAGTTTTGTTACAGGTATAGTAATTATGCAAATAAAGCAAAAAGAAAAAGGAAAACAAAAGAGAAGCCCAGCTGGTGAACGTATCCTACCTAGCCACTGGTGACGTCACAAGATGGCTATTCCTGATTGGGCAGCCAAAGGGAGGTGGGACTTAAGGAAGCTTTCAACTCGTATTTATGCAGCAGGTAGTAGCTCCCAGGCTGGATTAGAAAATCGCCTGTAATCCCCGCATTTTGGGAGGCTGAGGCGGGCGGGTCACTTCAGGTTAGGAGTTCGAGACCAGCCTGGCCAACATGACGAAACCCCGTCTCTACTCAAAACACAAAAATTAGCCGGACGTAGTGGCGGGCGCCTGTAATCCCAGCTACTCTGGAGGCTGAGGCAGGAAAATCACTTGAACCCCGAAGGCAGAGGTTGCAGTGAGCTGAGATCGCGCCACTGCACTCCAGCCTGGGCGACAGAGCGAGACTCCGTCTCAAAAAAAAAAAAAAAAAAAAAAAAAAAAAAAAAAAAAAAAGAAAACAGAAAAAAACAAAAAGGCTGGCTGGCGGGAAGGGTGATTCGGGCCTTTGCTCCCGAGCCTGAGCCCCCCACCCTGACCTGATCCCCCTCTCTGCGCAGGTGGAGTTCTACTTCCTTTCCCAGTACGTGTCGCCGGCCGACTCCCCGTTCCGCCACATCTTCATGGGCCGCGGAGACCACACGCTGGGCGCCCTGCTGGACCACCTGCGGCTGCTGCGCTCCAACAGCTCCGGGACCCCTGGGGCCACCTCCTCCGCCGTCTTCCAGGAGAGTCGCTTCCGGCGTCAGCTAGCCCTGCTCACCTGGACGCTGCAAGGGGCAGCCAATGCGCTTAGCGGGGACGTCTGGAACATTGATAACAGCTTCTGAGACCCTGGGGATCCTCAGATCCCCCTGTCCCCTTGTCGAGAGCTCCTCTGCTCCTCACTTGAATGATTCAGGGTCAGGGAGGTGGCTCAGAGTCCACCTCTCATTGCTGATCGATTTCTCATTACCCCTACACGTCTCTCCACGGAGCCCAGACTGCAGCACAGATATCCACACACCCCAGCCCTGCAGTGTAGCTGACTCTAATGTGATGGTCATACTGTCAGTTAATCAGGGAGCAGCATCCCTTCAATCACAACCCCTTCCCCTTTCTGGGGTCCTCCATACCTAGAGACTAGGCCTTGGGACCTGGCCAGCTCTCTTAGTGGGAGAGATCGCTGGCACCACAGCCTTATGGCCAACAGGTGGTCTGTGGTGAAAGGGGCATGGAGTTTCAATGTCAATAAACCACCTGATGTCAATAAACCATCTGGTGACATTTGTTATTGATAAGTGCCTTCATGTTTCTTCCTCACCCTCATGCCCATCCCATCCCATCATCCCTTCCTGGAGACCTAGGAAAGGATTAGGCAGAAGGGACCAGAGAGGGTGCACACAGGAATGCTGTCTCCATGGGGAAAACTGAGCTGTTTCTATCACTTAAGGAAACTGCCTAAGGAAATATTGAGGGTCCCTTCTCCAAAGACCACCATAAAGCAGGTGGTCTTTGGAGAAGGGGCCTTCAGTATCCTTTTTTGTTTTTGAGACATAGTCTCACTCTATAACCCAAGCTGGAGTGCAGTGGCACAATCTCGGCCCACTGCAACATCCGCCTCCCGGGCTCAAGCGATTCTCCTGCCTCAGCCTCCCGAGTAGCTGGGAATACAGGTGCGCACCACCACGCCTGGCTAAATTTTTTTTTTTATTTTAGTAGAGACGGGGGTTCCACCATGTTGCCCAGGGTGGTCTTGAACTCCTGAGCTCGGGCGATCTGCCTGCCTCAACCTCCCAAAGTGCTGGAATTACAGGCATGAGCCACCACACCCAGCCAGTATCTTGTCCTGGGATGAGGAATGGTTACATAATTTGCAAGACCTGCAGCAAAATGAAAATGCAGGACCCCTTGCTCAAAACCAGAAAGAAGCTGGGCATGGTGGCTCATGTCTGTAATCCCAGTGCTTTGGGAGGCTGAGGCGGGAAGGTCATTTGAAGCCAGGAGTTCAAGATCAGCCTGGACAACATAGGGGAGAACCTGTCTCTACAAAAAATAAAAAACTTTAGTGGGGCATAGTGGTGTGTATCTGTAGTTCCAGCTACTCAGGAGGCTGAGACAAGGCAAGGATAATTTGAGCCCAGGAATTTCAGGCTGCAGTGAGCTATGATCAAGTCACTGCACTTCAATCTGGGTGACAGAATGAGACCTTGTCTCAAAAAAAAAAAAAAAAAAGCAACAAAGCTTTTGTTTTTGTTTTCTACAATTTCTCAACCTGTCATGGTATTCTTTTATTTGATATTTAATGTTGCACTCCCTTGGCCATGGGGACCCACTTTCAAAACATAAATTCATGCTTGAACCCAGGAGGCAGAGGTTGCAGTGAGCTGTGATCATGCCACTGCACTCCAGCCTGGGTGACACAGCAAGACTCTGTCTCAGGGAAACAAAAATTATTAAGAATTTCAAGGCTGGCACAGTGGCTCATGCCTGTAATCTCAGTACTTTGGGAAGCCAAGGTAGGCAGATTGCTTGAGCATAGGAGTTTCGGAGCTGCCTGGGCAATATGGCAAAAACTTGTTTCTACAAAAGCAAAAGAATTAGCCGGGTGTGGTGGCACGCACCTGTAGTCCCAGCTACTCTAGGGTGCTGAGGTGGGAGAATTGCTTGAGCTTGGGAGGCAGAGGTTGCAGTGAGCTGAGATCGTGCCACTGCACTCCAGCCTGGGCGACAGAGTGGGAGAGTGGAACCCTGTCAAAAAAAAAAAAAAAAAAAAAGAAAGAAAGAAAAGAAAAAGAAAAAAATTCAACGTAACAGTCTCAGAGCATTAAACCCCAAGCATAGCGCCCCTTTCTGAGCATGGGGCCCTATAAGACTCCAACAATGGTTACACACATTAGATGACTGGCCCTGCCTGGAACATCCTCCAGGATCTCCCCGCCCCCTTTTTCTTTTAGACGGAGTCTCGCACTGTCATCCAGGGTAGAGTACAGTGGCGTGATCTCGGCTCACGACAACCTCTGACTCCCAGGTTCAAGCGATTCTCCTGCCTCAGCCTCCCTAGTAGCTAGGATTACAGGCGCCTGCCACCACGCCCAGCTAATTTTTTTTTTTTTTTTTTTTTGTATTTTCAGTAGAGACGGGGTTTCTACCAGGTTGGCCAGGCTGGCCTTGAACTCCTGACCTTGTGATCTGCCCTCCTTGGCCTCCCAAAGTGCTGAGATTACAGGTGTGAGCCACTGCACCTGGCCAGGATCCCCGTTGACCAGTCTTTGTCCATTGAGGATGGAGACATTGAAGTGTAAGCTACCAGAGGCGGGAAATTCTAAGTGCTGGCACCGTGTACCTTTAATCACAGCTTCAGGAGGCTGTGGTCCTGACAGCTCTTCAAGACACTGGGAAGTAAACGCCTCTTGGTCTAAGGCTTGGGATGCCACAGGGCTCTGGTTTTCAGGATGTAACTGTCCCCTCCTTAGCCCCCTAAGCTTGACTTCTTAGGTTCTCAGAACCCCGAATTAGGATCAGAAACCTCCTGAGCTATTTGCTTCCCTGACATACAGTCCAGACAAGTGTTCCAAAGCACTTTCTCAACTCTTCTTCACTTTGTCCATTGCTCCCTGTGGTAGGCAGAATAATGATCTGGACAAAAATGTCCACGTCCTAATCCCCGAAACCTGTGAATGAAGTCCCAAAAACGGACATTGCAGATGTGATCTTGAGATGGGTGAATTAAGGATCTTTTTGTTTCCTTACTTATGGGAAATTTTTAATTTGAATTCAGCCTCCAGAGTAGCTGGGACTGCAGATGTGAGCTACCATGCCCAGCTAAGTTTTTGTTTTGTAGAGATAGAGTCTCGCTATGTGGTCCAGGCTGGAGTGCGGTGCTGCAATCATAGCTTATTGTAGCCTCAAACACCTGGGTTCAAGAGATCCTCCCATCTCAGCCTCCTGAGTAGCTGCAACTGCAAGTGTGAGCCACCATGCCTGGCTAATTAAAAAAAAAAAAAATGCCAGGCGCAGTGGCTCATGCCTGTAATCCCAGCACTTTGGGAGGCCGAGGCGGGCCTGAGGTCAGGAATTTGAGATCAGCCTGGCCAACATGGTGAAACCCTCTCTAGTAATTATACAAAAATAAGTCAGGGGTGGTGGTGCACATCTCTATTCCTAGCTACCAGGGAGGCTGAGACAGGAGAATTGCTTGAACCCAGGAGGTAGAGGTTGCAGTGAGCCGAGATTGCACCACTGTACTCCAGCCTGGGCGACAGAACAAGACTTTGTCTCAAAAAAAAAAAAATTTTTTTTTAGAGATGGGGTCTTGCTATATTGTCCAGGCTAGTGTTGAACTTCTGGCCTCCAGCTCTTCTCCTGCTCTGGCCTCTCAAAGCACTGGGATTACAGGCGGGAGTCCCTGCCCCCAGCCCTTCAGAAAGCCTTCTTGACCACACCAGTAACAAGGTCTTTTCTTTCTTTTTTTTTTTTTTTGAGACTGAGTCTCGCTCTGTCACCCGGGCTGGAGTACAGTGGCCGGATCTCAGCTCACTGCAAGCTCCGCCTCCCGGGTTTACGCCATTCTCCTGCCTCAGCCTCCCGGGTAGCTGGGACTACAGGCACCCGCCACCTCGCCGGCTAGTTTTTTGTATTTTTTAGTAGAGACGGGGTTTCACTGTGTTAGCCAGGATGGTCTCAATCTCCTGACCTCGTGATCCGCCCGTCTCGGCCTCCCAAAGTGCTGGGATTACAGGCTTGAGCCACCGTGCCCGGCCACAAGGTCTTTTCATAAGTACTCACAGAACCATTAACCTATGTGGCACCTCAAATGCGTTTTGGGGACCTGGGCGCATCCAGGCTGGTGTGAATGGATATCTTCCATACACATGTAATTTAGCAAAGAGGGTTCCTGGGCTATGGCAAGAGCTGTCCCCAGATTCCTGGACACAAATGGCACACCCATTCTCCATGCAGTATCAGGGCCACACCCCACTGCAGCCAGCTCTGGGTGTGAGAGGGAGAAGACTCCCAGGGTAGTGGAGCAGGTCCCAATGCCCCTAAACTAAAGCTGGAACAACTGATCACCTTCCAGTGCTCTGACAGCCTGAGTCTTAATAATATTATCTTGCCGATCTTTGTTCCCAGTCAACCATCTGCCCAGAGTCACTCGTTCTCCCTCCTTTTTATTTTTTTGTAGAAACAGGGTCTTGCTATGTTGTCCAGGCTGGTTTTGAACCCCTGGGCTCAGGCAATCCTCCCATCTTGGCCTCTCAAAGCACTGGGATTACAGATGTGAGCCACTGACCCTGGCCACTCTCCCTCTTCCTCTGTTCCTCCTCACCCTGCACCTGAAGGAAGGCAAGTGAGCTGGAAGCCTGCCTTTTGTAAATCTTATTCTTTTCCTGTACCCTAGTTTTTTTTGTTTTTTTGTTTTTGTTTTTATTTTTGTTTTTTGCCTGGTTAAGGTGAGGTTATGTCAGGCAATACTATTTCCCCCGTATTGGTAGGGGCTTTGGTGTTTCTCATCCATGTGAGTTGAAGTCTTCTTTTTCTTAGATGGAATCTTGCTCTGTTGCCCAGGCTGGAGTGCAATGGCACAATCTCGGCTCACTGCAGCCTTCACCTCTCAGATTCAAACGATTCTCTTACCTCAGCCTCCTGAGTAGCTGGGATTACAGGCGCCCACCACCATGTCTGGCTAATTTTTGTATTTTTAGAGACAAGATTTCACCATGTTGGCTAGGCTGGTCATGAACTCCTGGCCTCAAGTGATCCACGCGCCTCGGCCCTGCAAAGTGCTGGGATTACAGGCTTGAGCCACTGCGCCTGGCCAAGGGAGTTGAAGTCTTTTTTTTTTTTTTTGAGACGGAGTCTTGCTCTGTCGCCCGGGCTGGAGTGCAGTGGCCAGATCTCAGCTCACTGCAAGCTCCGCCTCCCGGGTTTACGCCATTCTCCTGCCTCAGCCTCCCGAGTAGCTGGGACTACAGGCGCCTGCCACCTCGCCCGGCTAGTTTTTTATATTTTTAGTAGAGACGGGGTTTCACCGTGTTTGCCAGGATGGTCTCGATCTCCTGACCTCGTGATCCACCCGTCTTGGCCTCCCAAAGTGCTGGGATTACAGGCTTGAGCCACCGCGCCCGGCCGGGAGTTGAAGTCTTAAAGGACAGACAAAGGAAAACAGATATAGGGTCCAAAAGGCAGAAAAGGATTCTAGGGGTTGTAAACACCCAGGTAACCCTGGCGAGAGGCTTTGTTGCCTCCAGATGGTGGGACAGGAGTTCCATGGCAGGCAGGATTAGGTGGTATTTTCGTTCACTTCTTTTTAGGTTAGGTACATTGGCTTAGGGACAGGATCCTATTCCAGGGCTGAAGAGGATCTTGAGAATCAACTTGCCCAACGCCCTCATTTTGTAGGTAGAATCTGCAGCTCAGAGAAATTAAATGATTTGCTCATGGACACAGTTTTTCGACGCAAGCACCAGGAGTGACCCAAGTCTTCTAAATCCTCGCTGGGCCTCATCACTGCCCCAAGTGCCCAGGTCCCCTGGGAACAGGGGTAGGAGGAACTAGAGGATGTCTGAATACCAAAAAAGAAGTGGGAAGACAGGGGCAAGTACCCTACATTTCTGATTTTCATTTTAAAAATGTATTTTATTCAGCTTGGAAAACAAGTACAAATCCCTGGGTGTTTTTTGTGGGGGAGGAGGGGGGAGTAGGCAGGAAAGAGAAGAGGGTAGGAGGCAAGGCAAGGTATGAGCATCACAGTGGCTGCCTTAAGACCCTGCCCAGGGAGGGTGAGGTGGGGTGGGCTGGGGGTTGAGCAGGGAGCTCAGGTCCGGAGGAACACCATGGTGAGGAGGCCTGGAGGGGGGACAAAGAAAGAACAGGGTCTCATGGGCAGCCCTGGGACTCTGTTAGCGCTCCTCCCGTCCATTCTCCCTTTTTCCTGGGTCCTGGGTCCCCAGCCACTACTGTCCTCACCCAACACGTAGGCGGCCACCAACTTTTGTCCCAGGGAGACGTGCAGGACTTGAGGCAGCTGGCTGCTGAGTTCGTCCTGGAGTGGGAGCAGCAGGAAGGCCACGGAGACAATCCCCGTCAGCAAGAAGAGGAGGAAGGAGCTGGTGGCCAGTTGCTGGCAGGGGTCTGAGAAACAAGATTCGTCAGATGCTGCAGTCCCCACTCCTGCCCAGCCCAGGTCCTCCAGGGAGAAGCCTGAACAAGGAAGATGTATCTACTTTTTTTTTTTTAATTATCTTTTATTCTTTGTAGAGATGGAGTCTCATTACATTGCCCAGGCTGGTCTGGAACTCTTGGCTTCAAGTGATCCTCCTGCCTCAGCCTCCTGAGTAGCTGGGACTATGGGTTCATGCTACCATGCCTGGCTAATTTTTCAGTTGCTTGTAGAGGGTCTTGCTATGTTGCCCAAGCTGATCTTGAACTCCTGGCCTCAAGCAATCTTCCCACCACCTCAGCCTCCCAAAGCACTGGGATAATAGGTGTGAGCCACCACACCCTGTATCTACATTTTCTTTTTTTTGAGACGGAGTCTCGCTCTGTTGCACCCAGGCTAGAGTGCAGCCACACAATCCTGACTCACTGCAGCCTCTGTCTCCTAGGTTCAAGTGATTCTCCTGCCTCAGCCTCCTGAGTAGATGGGATTACAGGTGCGAGCCACCATGCCCAGCTAATTTTTTGTGTGTTTTTAGTAGAGACGGGGTTCCACTATGTTGGCCAGGCTGGTCTCAAACTGCTGGCCTCAGGTCATCAGCCCATCTCAGCCTCCGAAAGCAGTGGGATTATAGGCGTGAGCCACCATGCCCTGTATGTACTTTTTACTGCCCTCCAAGGGTACACTGCAAGTGTCCTCTTCTTCCTAGAGCCTCTGTCCCCACCACCACGAGAAACTCTCTCCTCTAGTCCCTTAGCATTCATTTTCTCTCTTCTGTGGACCTGACAGGCAGGGACCTCTCTTGATCTCAAACCCAGTACACAAGTTGGTACAAGGTTAATTGCTCAATACAGGTTTCTTATTGAACTGAACTGAGCTACCACACGATAGGAAGTACTGCGGTTACAGTCAAGGAAGAACTTTTTCCTCTAAGTAGAAGTCAGAAACCCGGGAAGCTGTAAGTCCTTTTCCCCCTCACCTGATATAAAATCTCAACTCGGAGGAATGTTTCCACCAAAAGACAAAAGACTGAACCAGGAGACTTATTCTTCAAATCCAGTTTATCTCATCTCTAGGGAGGTGCTAGTTCCTGCCTCCCTACAGAACTCAAGATCCCCGTCTCCCAACTCACGTTCCTGGAAGTGTCTGGCTGTGGGTGGTGGTGTCCCCGCAGGAGGCCCTGGGTGAGGCGCTGGATCCGGCTGTCCCTGAAGCTCAAGGGGGTAGGCTGGGGCTCTCAGAACAGAGGTAATGTCCTTGCGTCCCACCACTCGGCCCTCAGCTCCTTCCTCAGACAGCTCAATGCGGAAGCGGTCCTGGACATCATAGTGGCTGGGAATGGGTGCCACATGGCGAATCACACTGGTCCCAAGGTAGGAGAGAAGCCCATTGGGGTGAAATGAGTGAGAGGCAGTAATCCTAGGAAATCTGAGCCTCCCCCCCAGAAGTCTCTCCTTTAGGGGCACAGACAGAGGGTAGGGCAAACAGGTTAAAGAGGGCAAGGTCTCAGACCTCAGACAACAGGTGGCAGCGACCTCTGGCTTCCATAAGCCTCCCCACCCTCCCAGCTCACTCACATGTCAATGCAAGACTGAGGCTTCACATATCCCTCTGCGTCAAACACCGTGTATTTGGCAGGTGCTGTGCACAGGACTGGGGGACAGAGACACACACAGACAAGCCCTGCCATGTGGGTCATTTGAGTCCCCTCTGCCTTCTGCCCCGGAGGCTGGACATGACTTTCCCAGTCCACCAAAGCTGGACGTCCAACCCCACCCATCTGACTCCTCCAGCCAACACAGCCTCCCAATGTCCGGCCACCAGCCCCCAGATCCCTTGCACGAGGCGCCGATCCCTTTACCTCGGAATCGAAGCGCAGTTCCTGTGGGGTTATAGAGGGTCAGCAGCTGTCGGGGTCCGCTCCGCTGGTCCGCCCTGAATACTAGATCCGGGGGAAAGACCAGAACCGGGACAACGGGTCCCAAGGGAGGAGGGGCGCCCCGGGACCCCCGCCCAGGGGGCCCTGGACCCACCAGCTCCTGGTCCTGGGGCGCCCCACGGCGCATGCAGGCTCTGGGCGGTCGGACATCCGAGGGCAGAGCTCAGGGGACAGGGCCTAGAGTCGAGAGCTGGGGGGCGTGAGGGGCGAAAGGGGACAAGATGAGCTCCCGGGGCAGGGCCTGGCCTGACGCCGCCGCCGCCTCGGAATCCCTCTAGATGGGACTCCCGCAGACCCAGGCCCAGGGCCCCCAAGACCTTCCCTCTTCCAGCTCTGCCCCAGGTTCCTTCGGACCCGCCAAGCCCCACCTCGACGGCCACGCCCACCCCGCTAAACCCGGCCCCTCGCAGCTCCCAACCCGGTCTTCTCCTCAGGCCCAGCTCACGATCTCCATAAGCCCCGCCCCGCCGCTGGCCTCACCCCTTCCGGGCGTTCCCGGACGCCCGCCTCCTCTCTCTGGCCAGACTCCGCCCGCTGCAGCGGCCGCCCGCTGCACCTGTGACGCCTCCTGCTTCCTGGGAGACCTGTGTTTGCGTCTCCGGCCCCTCCCTAAGCTCGGACACGGGCCCCGTCGGGCTTCTGCCTCAAAACGGCCGCTCGCGCTAGGATGCCCGCCTTGTGGTCAAAGCACCTGACAGCTTGTGGTCAGACTAATGATGCCATATTCCCAAGAGTCCTTTTGTATACTTCCGCCGTACGGCCTCTGTCATTGGCCAGGGCGTCTTTGTTTCTGCCGTAACTGTACCCCGATTGGTGTGCTGAAAGACCAAACAGAACGCCCTTCTTCTGTCGTCTGCGATTGGCTAGATTCCGGTGACGTAACAGTTTTACTGGCCCTGAAGTAACTCAGAGAACCGGGGGCGGGGTTTCGAGTTGGGCTTTGTTTCTTCCTCCCTATTCTTGAGACGGTCCAAGTCAATCTCTCACCGGGAAGCCTTTTTCCTCTTCAATTCCAGGCTCCCTTAGAAGCCTCTGCAGGAACCAAGCCTGTTTTCTTTTTTGCTTTTTTTTTTGAGACGAAGTCTCGCGCTGTCGCCCAGGCTAGAGTGCAATCTCGGCTCACTGCAACCATCGCCTCCAGGGTTCCAGCGATTCTCCTGTCTCAGCCTCCAGAGTAGCTAGGATTATAGGCGTGCGCCACCACGCCCGGGTAATTCTTTGTATTTTTAGTAGAGACGGGGTTTCACCATGTTGGTCAGGCTGGTCTCGAACTCCTGACCTCAGGCGATCCACTCGCCTCAGTCTCCCAAAGTGCTGCGATTACAGGCGTGAGCCACCGTGCCCGGCCTCTTTTTTGCTTTTGTAGAGACAAGAGTTTCACTCTGTCGCCCAGGCTTGAGTGCAGTGGTGCGATCATTGCTCACTGCAGCCTCCAACTCCTGGGTTCAAGGGATTCTCCTGCCCCAGCCTCCGAGTAGGTGGGATTACGGGTGCGCACCACCACACCCGGCTAAGTTTTGTAATTTTTTGTAGAGACGATCTCGCTATGTTGTGCAGGCAGGTCTCGAACTCCTGGGCCCAAGCGATCCTCCCACTTAAGCCTCCCAAAGTGCGTGAGAGCCACTGTCCCTCCCCCAGGCCCAAAGTCTGTTTTCTATGGGACTGGTTGGAGGCTCCTCCCATCTGGGACTCCAGCCTGAGTCTCACCTCCTGTTTCTCACCTTCCTGTAAGGGACGTGGGAAATCACTCACATTTGCATGGGGAATTAAGATTTGCTAATTTCGGCCGGGCGCGGTGGCTCAAGCCTGTAATCCCAGCACTTTGGGAGGCCGAGACGGGCGGATCACGAGGCCAGGAGATCGAGACCATCCTGGCTAACACGGTGAAACCCCGTCTCTACTAAAAAAATACAAAAAACTAGCCGGGCGAGGTGGCGGGCGCCTGTAGTCCCAGCTACTCGGGAGGCTGAGGCAGGAGAATGGCGTGAACCCGGGAGGCGGAGTTTGCAGTGAGCGGAGATCCGGCCACTGCACTCCAGCCCGGGCGACAGAGCGAGACTCCGTCTCAAAAAAAAAAAAAAAAAAAAAAAAGATTTGCTAATTTCTTTTTTTTTTTTTTTTTTTTGAGACGGAGTCTTGTCTGGCTCTGCCGCCCAGGCTGGAGTGCAGTGGCCAGATCTCAGCTCACTGCAAGCTCCGCCTCCTGGGTTTACGCCATTCTCCTGCCTCAGCCTCCCGAGTAGCTGGGACTACAGGCGCCCGCCACCTCGCCCGGCTAGTTTTTTGTATTTTTTTTTTTTTTTAGTAGAGACGGGGTTTCACCATGTTAGCCAGGATGGTCTCGATCTCCTGACCTCGTGATCCGCCCGTCTCGGCCTCCCAAAGTGCTGGGATTACAGGCTTGAGCCACCGCACCCGGCCAAGATTTGCTAATTTCAAACCCATGTTGTTCGAGTAATTATATATTTTAAAAAAGGATTTGCTAAACCTTCCACTTTAATTGCATCGAATCTTCAACTCCTTTTACAGCCTGGATAAGGTGAAGAATCTGGGTCTCTCGGGGCAACCAGTTAGCAGTGGAGCAAAGACAAAATTGATCTTACCGGAAAGTCTCCTCTGAACATGTTATGTAGAATTCCCGTGTTCTCTTTTACATTTTCTTTTCTTTTCTTTTCTTTTTTTTTTTTTTTTTTTTTTTTTTTTTTTTTTTTTTTGAGACGGAGTCTCGCTCTGTCGCCCAGGCTGGAGTGCAGTGGCCGGATCTCAGCTCACTGCAAGCTCCGCCTCCCGGGTTCGCGCCATTCTCCTGCCTCAGCCTCCCGAGTAGCTGGGACTACAGGCGCCGCCACCTCGCCTGGCTAGTTTTTTTTTTTTGTATTTTTTAGTAGAGACGGGGTTTCACCGTATTAGCCAGGATGGTCTCGATCTCCTGACCTCGTGATCCGCCCGTCTCGGCCTCCCAAAGTGCTGGGATTACAGGCTTGAGCCACCGCGCCCGGCCCACATTTTCTTTTCTTTTCTTTTTTTTTTTTTTTTTGAGACAGTCTTGCTCTGTCACCCCAGGCTGGAGGGCAGTGGTGCAATCATAGCTCCCTGCAGTCGCCACCTGCTTGGTTGGGCTCAACCGATCCTCCCGCCTCAGCCTTCTGAGTAGCTGGGACTACAGGCGCGCGCCTCCACACCTGGCTAATTTCATTTGTTTTTTTTTTTAAGAGCACTTACAGTGATACATGACCTCCCATTTTATTGTTTCTCCTCCAGTAGAATGTTCTTCCCTTTCCACAAGAGCAGGGACTTTGTTTAGTTTTCTGTTGGATCTTTAGCACTTAGGACAGTGCCTGCTATTTGGAATGAACGAATGAGTGACTAGGATGAACTTTGAGCAGAGATCTGACTGGATTTAGGAAGTGAGCCATGAGATATATCTATGGCAGAGAATTCTGGATAGAGGAAACAGCAAAGGCCTAAAACAGAAGTGTACTAGAAATGGGCAACAAGGCCTGGCGTGGTGGCTCATGCCTGTAATTCCAGCACTTTGGGAGGCCAAGGCAGGCAGATCACGAGGTCAGGAATTCGAGATCAGTCTGACCAACATAGTAAAACCCCATCTCTACTAAAAATACAAAATTAGCTGGGCGTGGTGGCACGTGCCTGTAGTCGCAGCTACTCAAGAGGCTGAGGCAGGAAAATCGCTTGAATTCGGGAGGTGGAGGTTGCAGTGAGCCAAGATAGCGCCACTGCACTCCAGCCTGGGCAACAGAGCGAGACTCCATCTCAAAAAAAAAAAAAAAGGGCAACAAACTGTGAAGTTGCCAATGTGACTGGAACAGATGATACACAGGAGACAGTAGACATGAAGCTGTGAGGCAGGAGAGAGAATGCAGATGATATAGGGCCTTGAACCCTTGGTAAGACTTGGGAAGAGGCCGGGCGCGGTGGCTCAAGCCTGTAATCCCAGCACTTTGGGAGGCCGAGACGGGCGGATCACGAGGTCAGGAGATGGAGACCATCCTGGCTAACACGGTGAAACCCCGTCTCTACTAAAAACTACAAAAAACTAGCCGGGCGACGTGGCAGCGCCTGTAGTCCCAGCTACCCGGGAGGCTGAGACAGGAGAATGGCGTGAACCCGGGAGGCGGAGCTTGCAGTGAGCTGAGATCCGGCCACAGCACTCCAGCCTGGGTGACAGAGCGAGGCTCCGTCTCAAAAAAAAAAAAAAAAAAAAAAAAAAAAAGACTTGGGAAGCTACAGGAAAGTTTTGAGTAAAGGAGGGACAAGATGTGACACATCAGCCGGGCATGGTGGTTCATGCCTGCAATTCCAGCACTTTGGGAGGCCAAGGTTGGGTGAATCACCTGAGGTTGGGAGTTCGAGACCAACCTTACCAACGTGGAAAAGCCCTGTCTCTACTAAAAATACAAAATTAGCCAGGCATGGTGGTGCACCCCTGTAATTCCAGCTACTCGGGAGGCTGAGGCAGGCGAATCACTTGAACCCAGGAGGCAGAGTTTGCAGTGAGCCGAGATTGCACCATTACATTCCATCCTGGGCAACAAGAGCGAAACTCCGTCTCAAAAAAAAAAAAAAAAGTGACATATGTTCTTTTCTTTTTTATGTTATATTATTTTTTGAGATGGAATGTCACTCTGTTGTGTAGGTTGGAGTGCAATGGCATGATCTCAGCTCACTGCAGTCTCCACCTCTTGATTTCAAGCAATTCTTTTGCCTCAGTCTCCCGAGTAACAGGTGCGGCAACCATGCCCAGCTAATTTTTTGTATTTTTAGTAGAGACGGGCTTTCACCATGTTGGCCAGGCTGGTCTCAAACTCCTGACCTCAAGTGATCTGCCTGCCTCGGCCTCTCAAAGTACTGGGACTACAGGCGTGAGTCACCGCGCCCAGCCAAAATGTGACATATTTTCTTTTTACCTTTTTAGAGACAGAGTCTTACTCTGTTGCCTGGAGTACAGTGGTGAGATCATAGCTCACTGCAGCCTCAGAGTCCTGGGCTCAAGCACGCCTCCCACATCAGCCTCCTGAGTAGCTGGGACCACAGATGAGTACCATCACGCCCAGCTAATTATTTTTTGTAAAGACAGAATCTGGACATGTTGCCCAGGCTGATCTGAAACTTCTGACCTCAAGTGATCCTCCCACCTCAGCCTCTCAAAGTGCTGTGATTACAGGCATCAGCCACTGCACCTGGCCTGTGACTTACGTTCTTTTTTTTTTTTTTTTTTTTTTTGAGACAGGGTCTCACTGTGTTTCTCCAGGTGGAGTACAGTGGCATAGTCACAGCTCACTGCAGTCTTACCTCCCCGGATCAAGTGGTCCTTCCACTTCAACTTGAGTAGCTGGGACTACAGGTGTCCACCACCATGCCTGGCTAATTTTTGTATTTTTTTTGTGGAGAGGGGTTTTGCCATATTGCCCAGGCTGGTCTTAAACTCTTGGCTTCAGCAATCCTCCTGACTCAGCCTCCCATAGTGCTGGGATTACAGGTGTGAGCCACCACACCTGGTCACATTCTTAAAAGATTATTCTGTATAGCTGGGCGCGGTGGCTCAAGCCTGTAATCCCAGCACTTTGGGAGGCCGAGACGGGCGGATCACGAGGTCAGGAGATCGAGACCATCCTGGCTAACACGGTGAAACCCCGTCTCTACTAAAAAACACAAAAAAACTAGCCAGGCGAGGTGGTGGGCGCCTGTAGTCCCAGCTACTCCGGAGGCTGAGGCAGGAGAATAGCGTGAACCCGGGAGGCGGAGCTTGCAGTGAGCTGAGATCCAGCCCCTGCACTCCAGCCTGCGTGACAGAACGAGACTCCATCTCAAAAAAAAAAAAAAGATTATTTTGTATAGTAAATATGTGTTGAATGAATGAATGAATGAAAAGAAATCCTCAAGCTGGACCCCAATACCATAAGCATGGAGATCTGACCCCTTCCTCAGTTAAGAAACATTTATTTGGATAAGAAAGAAGGCCTGAGGGCTAGGGGCCGGGGCTGGCCTGGGTCTCAGTCCTGGGACTCAGCAGCCCGCACAGGTTGGGAGGGGCATTTCCTCTTGCTTAGGTTGGTGAGGATCTGGTCCTGGTTGGGCCGATGGAGAACCACAAAGCTCTCTGGAGGAAGGATGGGGCCTCTGTTCTCTTCCACCTGGCCCATCAGCAGATAACTGACTCCTGGAAGAAGGAGGGAGGGAGGGGTTGAGATCTCTTATTCTTGAGACCTGTCAGCAGGTCTCAAGATTCCACACCTTGATCATTTCAGTGTGGCTTAGCTCACCCCATCACCATTTCTCCACATCTCTGTTACCTTTCTTCAAGGGGGGGCACTGCTTGCAAGGCACGTAAAACTTCAGGGAGGTGCCAGTGGGTGGAGAAGGCAGGTCCAGTCCTCCAGTTTTATAAGCACCAATAAGACTGACAGTGACAGCGAGGCCCTCCCCTGGCTCCCGAACCATGGACTTCACCGTTGCAGTCACCACTGTGGGAGAATGGGAGTGAGAGATGAGGAGATGGGAGGTTCCAGACGGCAGGACTGGAACCAGAAGCGGGAGGTGGTTCGAGGAGCTGGAATGGTGTTGGGGGTGTTCTTACCCAGCCTGCTGGCACAGAAGTTGCTCTGCAAGGTGCCTGTCCGGCGGCACTGCTTTGGGCAGGTGACAGCGGGTGCATCTAGGAGGGAGGAGGGTGGAGGGTGACCTGCTCAGCAGGTAGGAGGGAGCATTGTCCCCATAACAGCCTCATTGACTTGAACTGTTCAGAGCTCTGTCCGGCTTCCGGTCCCAGCACCCAGAAAGGGTCATTGGCAGGAAGGAGGGACCAGTGACTATCAGATGAATCAATGAATGAATGTAGCCAAGGAAGAACTTTTTTGTTTGTTTAAGATGGAGTCTTGCTCTGTTGCCCAGGCTGGAGTGCAGCAGCACAGTCAGGCTCACTGAAGCCTCGACCTTCTCAAGCGATCCTCCCACTTCAGCCTCCCAAGTAGCTATGACCACATGCCTGGCTAATTTTTTTTTTTTTTTTTTTAGACAGAATCTCACTCTGTAACCCAAGCTGGAGTGCAGTGGCACAATCTCGGCTCATTACAATCTCCACCTCCCAGGTCAAGCGATTCTCCTGTCTCAGCCTCCCGAGTAGCTGGGATTACAGGTGTGCACCACCACACCTGGCTAATTTTTGTATTTTTAGTAGAGATGGGGTCTCGCCATGTTAGCCGGGGTGGTCTTGAACTCCTGACCTCAGGTGATCTGCCCGCCTTGGCCTCCCAAAGCGCTGGGATTACAGGCATGAGCCACCAGCCCAGCCTAATTTTTTTATTTTTGAAAATACAGGGTCTTGCTATGTTGAACTCCTAGGCTTAAGTGATCCTCCTGCCTGGGCCTCCCAAAATGCTGGGATTACAGGTGTGAGCCACAGTGCAGGTCAGAACTTTTTGAAATGGCTCCCTTCAGTCTGTTTCCCCTTCCTCCCCCATCCCAGACTCACTGGGGGCTGAGGGAGTTTCCTCTGTTTTCTCCGGAGGTTGGGACTTGGGGGGCGGCTTGACTTTGGGCTCAGTTCCCGGTTTGGGGCTGGGCCCTTGCCCTTCTTTGGCAGTGCCCCGCCGCAGGGTCTTGTAGGAGGCTGAGAAGCCGTCAGCGGTGACGCTGAGATCTGAGACGAACTGGACGAGGAGTTCATTCCCTTCAGAGGAGATGGAGCTGCGGGTGGCCACCGAGCATTGGGAGAAGTGTCAGGGCGGGTGTGCACCACACTCGTCTCAGCCCCGTGACTTTTTTTTTTTTTTTTTTTTGAGACGGAGCCTCACTCTGCCACCCAGGCTGGAGTGCAGTGGCGCCATCTCGGCTCACTGCAAGCTCCGCCTCCCGGGTTCACGCCATTCTCCTGTCTCAAGCCTCACTAGTAGCTGGGACTACAGGTGCCTGCCACCATGCCCGGCTAATTTTTTTGTATTTTTAGTAGAGACGGGGTTTCACCGTGTTAGCCAGGATGGTCTCGATCTCCTGACCTCGTGATCCGCCCGCCTCGGCCTCCCAAAGTGCAGGGATTACAGGCGTGAGCCACCGCGCCCGGCCCCCGTGACCTTTTTTGTTTGTTTGTTTGTTTGAGACAGGGTCTCACTTTGTCTCCCAGGCTTGAGTGCAGTGGCTCCATCTCGGCTCACTGCAGCCTTGACTTTCTGGGTTCAAGTAATCCTTCTGCCTCAGCCCCCCCAAGTTGCTGGGACTACAGGCACGCCACCATGCCCAACTAATTATTTTGTATTTTTAGTACAGACAGGGTTGCGCCATGTTGCCCAGGCTGGTCTCGAACTCCTAAGCTCAGGTGATCCTCCAGCTTCGGCCTCCCAAAGTGCTATGATTACAGGCATGAGCCACTACGCCTGGTCCGGTGGCCTTTTAACTTCGTCCCCCGACTTCGCAGAGCCCCACTCGCCTCTCTATCCCCAGACTCCAGACCCAGAGCCAAATCTTCTTTTTGCCTGGCCTGGAACCTGCTCCCCTCGCCGGTTTGGAGCCCTGGGGTTCAGATCCCGTCCCTTTAGTTGAACCCCGCCCCTCCAAACAGCCGCTTGCGCGCGGTCCCCCCACTCTCTCACCCGGACTGGCCCAGGTCCCGCCCCTCACCCCGGGACTGCGTCGCCACAGAACTTCCCCAGCCTCCGGGAGTCGTCGCTCACGGCTCCGTTGAACACGCTGACCGAGTCGTAGCGGCAGTAGGTGTCCGGCTCCAGGTCAAATTTCTCGAAGGTCAGCGCGATGACCTGGTGGCGGGTGGAGGCGGGGACTGCGCGGTGGGACACCCCTCGGCGCCTGCACCTCATCTACTGGATGCCTTCGGCAGCCCCTACTCCCACCTCCCGCGTCCCCTGGGCCCCCTCCTGAAGGCGTTCACACCACAGCACGCAGGACCACACACACCCATGGGACCCTGCAGGGGCGTCGGTCGTCGTCGTTGGCAAGGTCAAGTCCTGGCGCACTCACAAGTGACAGACCCGCTTGTTATACCAGGACTCTGGTACCTCACTCTCCTGAGACTTGTCTCAGTTGCAATTTTTACATTTTCGTTTGCGTGCATGCAAGGGTTGGGGCTGTTTTGGGGGCCCACCAGCACAAGCGCAGTGCTCGGGACACAGCAGATGTTCAATAAATATTTGCTGGCTGCAAGCTGGAGGGCGCCGCCTGGGTCCCCTAGAGCAGCCCGGGGAGGAGGGTCTGTACCTGATCCGGAGGTGCGATGATGTGCCAGGTACAGCTGATGCCCGGGGGGTAATCGGACTCGGGCCAGTTGGGCGTGGTCAGGGTTCCCTGGGCCTTCTCCAGCCGCCCCCCGCAAAATTGGTGCTCTGGGGAGGGGAGAGAGGAGCGGGGGTGGGGGGCGGTGGAGACCCTCGGTCAGCTCGAGGAGAGCTCTAGGCTGGGAGCCCCGGCAGGCAGCTCGGATGTCTGGGGCTCAGGATGAGGGGACGAGAAGAAGGGGAGGTAAGACGGGGGCAGGTTAGCAGAGAGCGGCCGGGAGGAGCGCAGCTTGGGGAAGTCTGGGGCCGCAGGGCGCACTGGCGGGCGGTGGAAGCGGGAGGAGGAACTGGCTGGACGCCCCCTTCTGGCCCCTCCCCGACCCGCGGCCGCACCGCCCCTCTTCCCCTAGGAGATCCCATCTCCCCGGCCCTGCAGCAGAGTCCCCTTTCAGGCTGGAGAGGGTGTCCTCGACTTGGGGCACAGCCCCTGAGGCCCCCTTTAGGGAGGTCCCCGCCTGAAACATTGCAAGGGAGACTTCTGCCGCCAGGAGGGGGTGATGGGACCGCAATCGGGAGCCCAGGGCTGAGTGTAGGGGGGCCCCCCGGGTCGGAGGAACCTAGTCCCCCCAGCCCTAGGGTGCCCCCTCGCGCCCGTCGGAGGGAGCCCGATTGCGGACGGGGGCGGGCAGTTACTCACCGTCCCAGTAACCCCAGGCCGCCCATTCCACCCGCGGGTCGGTGACCCATTTCCGCCTCGCGCCTGGGGGGGGCCCTGGAAGAGGGGATGGGTGGGTGCGGGAGGAGGGGAGAGAAGACGGGGAGGAGGGACTGAAGGGGCGGTTAGTGAGGAAAATTGGTCAGGGAGGTAAGGCGCCCTAGGCGCTGGGGCGCGGGGTGGGCGGGGCAGAGGTTAGGGCTGGGGGCCGGACTGCGCCCGGGGCGGGGCCTGGAGGGGGGGAAAGCGGAGGTGAGGGAGTTCTCACCAGTGCCCGAGGTGGCCCGCCCGCTGTACCAGAGCAGGAAGCCTCGTCCTCCTGTGCCCTCATCCGCCGTCATCCTCAGGGTCACCTGGTTGCCGGGGGCGACTAGGGGCGCAGGCCGGAAGGTCCCGCAAAAGCGTCCGAGCCGCTGGCCAGAAGTCCCAGACCCAGCGAAGACCTCCAGAGCATCGTAGCGGCAGGCGGGGTGCAGCTCCAGGTCGAAGACTCGGAATGAGAGGGACACAGTCTGACCCTCGGGGACCTGATAGCGGGGACAGAGGCGGGGACCCACAGAATCAGGCCCCACACAACCCAGCCAGAGGGCAACTCCCCTGCCCCAAGCGTTTCTTGCAGAAACGGACCGAACGGGAAGAGGCCCCCATGCGGGTGTAGGGCAGAGGGGCTGGTCTCTGCAGCTCTGCTGGTGGCCTGTGCAGGGCACAAGAGCTGAGGCTTTGGAAGAGGAGGGAGGGCCGGGGACTGGAGAATGAGGATTTGCGGGAAGGGTTAAGAGGGTGCTTGTTACGGTGGGAATGATGCCTTTAGTGACAGAGGGAAGACACTTGGAGCTGCCCCAGGTTGAGAAGGTGGTGCGGAGGACTGGGGGTGGGGGCCTGGGGGCGGTCCCTTCGCAGTCAGGCCTTTGCCTCTGAGACTTTGACAAGGGGTAGTGCCCAGAGGGGCTTCTCACCGTTATGGTCCAGATGCACTCCTTATTAGGGGGGTAGAGGTTGGGGAACCCCTCACTTGCCACGTAACCTGATTCCCCCTTCACATCCCCTCCGCACAGGAACACGGGTCTGGAGAACAGAAAAGGGGTCAGGAAAGAGCAGGGACGGGTGGGACGGGGGGAGCACTGGCAAGATGGGGATGAGGTGATGAGGATGAAACTCCAAGAAGGGAAGCTGGGGGATGAAATGGAAAGGCCTTGAGAGACCTGGGGCAGCTTCCACCAGCCAGGACAGGGCTGGGGTGTCCCAGACTCCCACAAAGATAAGGGAAAAGTGGGCCTGGCAACTCGACCATCCCTCCAACCCCCAGAGTCCCCACCCCCACCCCAACAGGAATTCCCGGAATCCTCCTCAGCCCCCCTTCCTGACTCCCCCCTCACTCTGCCTGGCAGTCCAGGGACAGGAGCCGCCTAACTACTTCCAGATGTGGACACAGCCACGAGGCGGTGGGGGGGAGGGGGTGGAGAGATGGAGGGAGCTGCAGTGGCGATGGCCCTCTGATTGAACCTGGAGGCCAGGCTCCCCGAGCTCCTCACCTTAGCCCTGCATCTGTTCCAAACTGCTTTAGAATCTGACTCTCAAGGCTCCACTCGCTGGCCCCTCCTCCCTCTAAATCCCTCTCGAATTCCTTCCTGGAATCCAGCTACCAGGCAAGTTCAGGAGCTTGGCTCTCTCTTGGGTTCTATGCGGGGGGCCAAGGATATGGGTGGGTGGGGAGACTTAAGAGACCAGAGGACGAAGGTGGGGGAATGGGAGCAGTGGTGGCCTGCAGGAGATCAAGGTCTTACAGCAGATGGGGAGGATTTGGGGGCCAGAGAAGGGTGAGGCAGTGGGAAATCTGGGGAGTGGTGTGTCAGCAAGGGAACCCAAAATATCCCCAGGCATAACGCCTCAGGAATCAGGGTCTGAAGTTCACTGGAGCTGTCTGGAAGATGCCAAGAGACCTACCTGGTGTAGTTGGGGGTCTGGCCCTGGGCAAAAGGCAGCAGGGCCCAGGCAGTGAGGAGGGGCCCCAGGAGGGAGGCTGTGGCTGCAGGCAGCATGGCCCTGGGGAAAGAGGCAGAGGTCCTCAAGACAGAGGCAGCAGCTGAATTTTGCAGAGCAGCAGCAGCGGTGGCGGCAGCAGCAGGATAATCAGCGCCAGATGGGGCAGCCTCGGGTGTGTGGGCGTGGGGACTGGCCAGTGGGGCGGGCGGTGGGGAAGGCGGGACAGTGGTGTGTCCTGGGACCTCTCTAGGTCTAGGACACATAAATGTTGACCTAAGAAGGGGGAGGAGCAGTGAGGGGCAGAGGCCGTCTCCCAGGCCTCAAGTAACGTCATTGGGAACCCCACTCTGTCCACTGAGGGAGTATCTCCGGGACCTTATGAGGACTCACTAGTCCCCATCTTCCCCTAGCCCCTGCTTCCTCAGCTTAGGAGCCCTCATTGCTTACTCCCTGCCTGACCACCCCTGCCAGCTCATTTTCCAGTTCTTTTTTTTTTTTTTCTTTTTTTGAGACAGAGTCTCATTCTGTGACCCAGGCTGGAGTGCAGTGGTACGATCTCGGCTCACTGCAACCTTCGCCTCCCGGGTTCAAGCAATTTTTGTGCCTCAGCCTCCCAAGTAGCTGGGACTACAGGCGCATACCTCCACACCTGGCTAATTTTTGTATTTTTAGTAGACAGGGTTTCAGCATGCTGTCCAGGCTGGTCTCGAACTCCTAGCCTCAGGTGATCCACCCGCCTTGGCCTCCCAAGCTGATGGGATTATAGGCGTAGCCACCACGCCTGGCCTCCACTTCAAATCTCTATTGCCTTCTCTCCAGGCCTGGGCCAGACAAGGCCAAGGAGAAGGAATTCTCACCCACGACCTCTTCCAACTACTTGAAGGTACAGGAAGCAAGGCGGGAGGCATGGGATGTAGATGAAAGGAGTGTCCTTGTTACTGAGAAAGAGGTGGAAGGAGTAGAAAATAGAGCCCAAACCTGGGAGGTAAACAGAAGGAAGAGAGGAGGGGGCTGGCTTCAGGCTGAATCGAGATGGGTGGGAAGCTTTTGGGGGTCAAGAGGAACTGGCTGCCTCAGGATGGGACAAGTCTAATGGACAGGGTACCCCAGGGGGGTAGCCAAGAGCATCTGTGCTAGAGTTGTTCCAGAAAGTAGGGCCAGGACTTCCCAGTCCAAACGACCGGGTGGGCTCTTGGGAGCGAGGAGTGGACAGCAATGTGAAGAGTTCAGGCAGCATCAGCTCCGCTGCACCTGAGACCTGGAGCTGCTTCTGTTGCCTGCCCCTGCCTGGGCTCCTGCCCACCCGCACCCACCATGCCGGGCAGCAGACCTCCATCCCTGCCCGTCCCTGCCAGCCTTCCACCAGGCCTCCACACCAGGCCTCACTGCAGCCTTTTATTCTATCCATCAAATCTCTCGTCCATGATAGTCAGGTTGGGGGCCCCTCCTGGGCAGCCCCCTGAACATTTTACAAAACAATTCCCTGCCTTACCCTGGTTAGCGGTCCCCACCCCCTAGCAACCCCTTCCCACATGCATGCACACAGTGGTCATTGCTCCTTAGTCCCTGGCCTGGGGCCAGACTCCCTCCAGGGACTAGGCTAGCATGAGGGGGATTAGGTCTCAGGGGCTGGGGGCCCTACAGCACCCCCGCCTCCCTCAGCCTTCTGCAGCATGTCCAGGGCCTCCCAGAAGAAGTCCTTCTGTGCGGCCATCAGGGGCATCCACCCTACGATCTCCTTCATCTTCTCCATGCGGTCCTGCAACGTGTGGCAACTGTGGATCTGGCTGAGGTACTCCTCGCAGGCCTGGGCCGTCCCCCCGGGGTCCTGGGATGCTCCGGTCCCCAGGCTGGACTCAGGAGTCCCCACCACCCTGCTGGCCGGCAAGTCACGATAGGGGGTGTGCTGCTCGATGTCGTGGCTGGACAGGATGTATAGGCACTCCCTGGTGGCACAGAGGGCGCAGGCACACAGAGGGACCTTGGAGGAGGAGAGAAAGGGGCATGGCTGAGTGGTACTTTCCTTGCAGGGGTTCCCAGGGAGCCTGGGCTAATCTGCCTATTGCATTCTTCCCTCTCACACCAGCCCTGAGCCTGCTAAGTCCCAGGGGTGTGAGAGGTTGGGCAAGGCCAGCATAGTCTGCTAAGGTAGAAAGCAGAGTGTGGTGTGAGGCAGAGGAGGGAGGTGGGGTGATGCTAGGGAAATGGGACCCCCTGGGTCCCTGCAGGAGCCCCAGCTACAGCCTTGTGGGCTTCCTGGCTTATGACTCTCGTCTTCCCTGGGTGCCCGCTCCCCTGACCCCGCTCTGACCTTGACTTGGAGCTTGACGAAGGAGGCGCTCCCCTTGGGCCAGCCTGGGAGGCGGCCCCCAGCCCCACAGCCGCAGCCCAGCAGCTCCTTGCTGAACTCTGAGCTCTGGCTCAGCACCAGAGAGTGGTTGAGGCCACACCACAGGGTGATGGGCCGCTGCAGGTAACGAACCTGGGGACACACAGCCAGGGGCCCTGAGCGGGGAGCACCAAGGGACTGGGGGGCTGGGGTGGGAAAAGGTTGACTGGAAGGCTCGGGGCAGAATGTGAACTGGGGAGGAGGAAATGGGAGCCAGTACTGCCCCACGCCCCAGGTCTGCCCTGCTGACCCCTGCAGCCCCCATACTCTAACTGGTCACATAGAGTCTTGCACTTCTCTTGGTACCTCATCTATGCCCCCCAGAAAATGAGCTCCTTGCCTGAGCCCAGGGCCTGCTGTGGTGTACCCCTCATTTTCAGCCCACCCATCTGTGCCAGTCCAGGCTCTCATCCTGCCTGCCAGCCTCAGGGAGACTTGCTCCTTGTGCAACTCCAGGTTAGCCTCCAATACCACCCTGAGGAAGGACTTTCCTTCCACTATCCCTCCCTTCCTGCTCTACTATTGTCTGTCCTTCCTTCCTTCCTTCCTTCCTTCCTTCCTTCCTTCCTTCCTTCCTTCCTTCCTTCCTTCCTTTCTTTCCTTCTTTCTTTCTCTCTCTCTTCCTTCCTTCCTTCCTTCCTTCCTCCCTCTCTCCCTTCCTTCCTTCCTTCCTTCCTTCCTTCCTTTCTTTCTCTCTTTCTTTCTTTTTCCTCCCTTCCTCCCTCCCTCCCTTCCTTCCTTCTTCCTTCTTTCTTTTCTTTTTTTTTTTTTGACACAAAGTCTGACTCCGTTGCTTAGGCTGCAGTGCGGTAGTACGATCTCGGCTCACTGCAACCTCTGCCTCCTGGGTTCAAGCGATTCTCCCACCTCAGCCTCCCAAGTAGCCAGGACTACGGGTCCCTGCCACCACGCCCATCTAATTTTTGTATTTTTAGTAGAGACGGGGTTTACGCCATGTTGACCAGGCTGGTCTCGAACTCATGACCTCAGGTGATCTGCCTGCCTTGGCCTCCCAAAGTGCCAGGATTACAGGTGTGAACCACTGCGCCTGGCCTCCACTCTAGTATTTTTATTTTCTATTTTCTTTTTTTAGAGATGGGGTCTCATTCTGTTGCCCAGGCTGAAGTGCAGTGGTGCAATCATAGCTCACTGCAGCCTTGAACTCCTGGGCTCAAGCTATCCTTCCACCTCAGCCTCCTGAGTAGCTGGGACTACAGGCATGTGCCACCACACCCGGCATGTGCCTATAATTTTGAAATTTAAAATTTTTAAATTGTCTATAGAGATTGTGTCTCACTATGTTGCCCATGGTGATCTTGAACTCCTGGCCTCCCACTTCAGCCTCTACCATTTTTTTTTTTTTTTTTTTTTTGTGGAGACAGAGTCTCGCTCTGTTGCCCAAGCTGGAGTGCAGTGGCACGATCTCAGTTCACTGCAGCCTCTGTCTCTCCGCTTCAAGCAATTCTCCTGCCTCAGCCTCCTGAGTAGCTGGGACTATGGGTGCACGCCACCACGCCCGGCTAATTTCTTTTGTATTTTAGTAGAGATGGGGTTTCACCGTGTTGCCCAGGCTGGTCTCAAACTCCTGGGCTCAGGAAATCCACCTGCCTTGGCCTCCCAAAGTGCTAGGATTACAGGTGTGAGCCACTGCGCTCGGCCTAGCATTTTCAACTTATCACATAATTCTTTTCCAAAATGGCCACCCTGTTTTTGAAAAAAAAAAAAAACGCTTCTACTTGCTTCCTGCTGCTTCCTGCCTCTCTCTCTTAAGCAGCAGAGTTGGTTACATGACCAATCTGAGGTTGACCACATTACTGTTCCTTCCCACAGCCAGTCTTTCCAGCACCTCCCTGGGATCTGGCTTTTTTCTTTACTACATTACTGACATGCTCTTTCTAGAGGCACTTGCCCTCTCAGCGGCTAAACCCCAGGGCCTCTTCTACCCCCTCATTCTCCTGAGCCTGAGCACTTTATTTTTTTTTTTATTTTTTATTTTTTTTGAGACGGAGTCTTGCTCTGCCACCCAGGCTGGAGTGCAGTGGCCGGATCTCAGCTCACTGCAAGCTCCGCCTCCCGGGTTTACGCCATTCTCCTGCCTCAGCCTCCCGAGTAGCTGGGACTACAGGCGCCTGCCTCGTCGCCCGGCTAGTTTTTTGTATTTTTAAGTAGAGACAGGGTTTCACCGTATTAGCCAGGATGGTCTCGATCTCCTGACCTCGTGATCCGCCCGTCTCGGCCTCCCAAAGTGCTGGGATTACAGGCTTGAGCCACCGCGCCCGGCCAGCACTTTAATTCTGAAGACACTGACAAGTAATTTATGGTCATTCTAGAAAAATTATGAAACACTGGCAAGCAAAAAATTAATTTTAAAATCATTGGAAATCCCACTATCTACTATTAATATCTTGCTAGATATTCTTCACTGTTGGCTAAACAAACAAATACATATAAGTTGTATATTTTTCATTTTTTAGAGATAGAGTCTCAGTGTCACCCAGGCTGGAGTGCAGTGGTGATCACACTTCACTGCAGCCTCTAACTCCTGGCCTCAAGCAATCCTCCTGTCTCAGCCTCCTGAGTAGCTGGGATTACAGATGCCAGCCACCATGATGGGCCAGTTGTGTATTTTTAAACAAAAAATGGGATGAGCCAAGGTGTGGTGGGTCACACCTGTAATCCCAGCACTTCAGGAGTCTGAGGTGGGAGGATTGCTTAAAGTCATGAGTTCAGTATAAGCCTGGGCAACACAGCAAGACCCTGTCTCAAAAAAAAAAATTATCTGGGCATAGTGGCACATTCCTGTAGTCCTAGCTGCTTGGGAGGTTGAGGCAGGAGGATCTCTTGAGCCCTGGAGTTGGAAGCTGCAGCGAGCTACAATTGTGCCACTGCACTCCAGCTTGGGAAGCAGCAAGACCCTGTCTCAAAAAAGTAATAATAAAAATAAAAGAGGCCGGGTGTGGTGGCTTACACCAGTAATCCCAGCACTTTGGGAGGCCAAGGTGTGCAGATCACCTGAGGTCAGGAGTTCGAGACCAGCCTGGCCAACATGGTAAAACTCTGTCTCTATTAAAAATACAAAAATTAGCTGGCCATGGTGGTGGACGCTGTAATCCCATCTACTTGGCAGACTGAGGCAGGAGAATCACTTGAACCTGGGAGGCAGAGGTTGCAGTGAGCTGAGATCGTGCCATTGCACTCCAGCCTGGGAAACACAGCAAGACTCCACCTTGAAAATGAAATAAAAATAAAAATAAAAATAAATGGTACTATATAAACCATTTCATAAAAGTTTTTTTTCACCTAAAAATATGGTATGACTATCTTTTCCATGTCAGTAGTAAATGTATCTTACATTGTCACACCGTCAATTAACCCTGGCACCCACCCCATTTGGAACTTCCTTCTCATGTGGCTTCTGGGACAGTGTTAGAGGGGTGCATGGCCTATTTTAGAGGCACCTCTTCTTCGTCCCCTGCCTACCACGGGGCCTACTTTTCAGAGTTGCTTTTCAGTCTCTACTTCTGTCCATTCAACCATGTTCCCAGGTAGTATCTAATTGCCAGCTAGACGTTTCCAACTGAGTGTGGTTTTTGTTTTTTTTTTTTGTTTTGTTTTGTTTTTTTTTTTTTTTTTTTGAGGCGGAGTCTTGCTCTGTCGCCCAGGCTGGAATGCAGTGGCACGATCTCGGCTCACTGCAACCTCCGCCTCCCAGGCTAAAGCAATTCTCATGCCTCAGACTCCTGAGTAGCTGGGACTACAGGCGCCTGCCACCACATCTGGCTAATTTTTGTATTTTTTCTAGAGGCAGGGTTTCTCCATGTTATCCAGGCTGATCTCATGGGATTATAGGTGTGAGATATCATCTTTCTTCCAGAGCCACCTCTGTCTTATGCCCCTCTCTTCTACATCTAATCAGTTTTGAGGCCCTATTCATTTTCTTCCCAAATCAAATAGCTCCTGTATCCATTCCTTCCCATTCTCGCTGCAGCGCCAGACCCTTGTCTCAAGTGCTGCCATCACTCAGCAGCCTCCTGGCGGGTTCCCTGCCTTGGCCTCCTCTGCACAAGGCTCCTGACATGTTCTCAGTCACCTCTTGGGGGTTGCCTTCTCCCATTCCAGAACCTGCAGTGACTCTTCCCCAGATCTACATCTTTCTAGGCGTGTGCCCACCTGTACCACCTCATACCTCAGTGATTCCCAAGATGCCTTCTGTGCTTTAGTAAGACCCGTCTTGTCACTGTCCCAGGTATGTGCAAGTTTCGTGCCTATCCCTCTCCTTATCACACAAAATGCCTTCTCTATCCCTACCTAAGTCTTATGTAACCCACGAGGCCCTGCTCACATCTTTTTTTTTAGATGGAGTCTCGCTGTGCTGCCCAAGCTGGAGTTCAGTGGCACGATCTCAGCTTACTGCAACTTCAGCTTCCTGGGTTCAGGAGACTCTCCTGCCTCAACCTCCTGAGTAGCTGGGATTGCAGGCATGTGCCACCACAGCCAGCTAATTTTTTATATTTTTGGTAGAGACGGGGTTTCACCATGTTGGCCAGATGGTCTCGATCTCAACCTCAAGTGATCCGCCCACCTTGGCCTCCCAAAGTGCTGGGATTACAGGGGTGAGCCTCTGCACCAGGTCCCTGCTCACATCTTACCTCTTCTAGAAGTTACTCTAGCCTGCCCAGGTCACCCACTCTATCCCTTCACTAAATTCCTACTGCATTTACAGTATGCACTGCACAGAATGGACCTCATAGTGCCAACCCTGGGTAAGACCTGGGGCAGTACCACTGACATTACATGTTGATTGGCTTAACTTCCCAGAGGAGCAGAATCTGGATTCTATGGAAGCAGGAGAAGTGGACATATCTGGGGGTTAGGGAATTGGAGGAAAGGGGTTGGGATGAGAGTTGCTGGGAAACAGTCTCACCTGTGTGGGTTCCCCTCGGTCCATTTTGTCCCCTGTTCCTAGCTGCCCGTATCTGTTATTTCCCTGCATGAAGATTCGGCCAAATTCATCCACCAGGCCAAGGTGATTGTAGCCAAGAGCACAGAATAGGATCTAGCATGCAAGATAGAAAGGGGATAGGCATTCCATTCCCTCCAGAGGAACTCTGAGTTCCAGAGTCTCCCAGCCACTAACCTGCCATCCCCAGCTGATCTCTTTCTAGATATAATATATAATATATTATATATATATACACATATATTTTAGAGATGGGGTCTCACTATGTTGCCCAGGCTGGTCTAAGCTCCTGAGCGCAAGCAATCCTCCCTCCTCAGCCTCCCTCCGCACCCAGCCCTCAGCTGATCTCTTTTGGCATACCTCTCCCTGGGGATCCCCTGCCCCTCTGGATCAATCATTTGATTCCTATAATACTTCAGACCTTTCAATCCCTACAGCCCCACCCCTCTGGTTGGCCCCATCCCTCCAGGAGCTTACCTTGGCAGGCAGTGAGAGAGCCAGCGGCATCTGCTGGTCCAGGGGGTCAAAGGCTTGAAGAGTCCCAAAGAGATCGCGATACACCCCTGGGGTATGCACCTCAAAATACACTCCCCCCTGGTCTGGGGGGTCAGGACCCCTCAGCTCAGCAGCTTTGGGCACCCATTTCCTAGGGATAAGGCCCCACCTGGGATGAAAGCTACAAGATCCAAGGAGTCTCAAACCCACTAGGAATGCATCAACTATGATGCCTGGGAACTGAAAACACATCTTTTGAGACTAAGCCTTGCTCGGTCGCCCACGCTGGAGTGAAGTGGCACGATCTCAGGTCACTGCAACCTCTACCTCCTGGTTCAAGTGATTCTCCTGCCTCAGCCTCTGGCGTAGCTGGGATTACAGGCGCCAGCCACCACACCCAGCTCATTTTTGTATTTTTAGTAGAGATGGGTTTTCGCCATGTTGGCCACGCTGGTCTTGAACTCCTGACCCCAGGTGATCCACCTGCCTTCCCAAAGTGATGAGATTACAGGCAAGAGACACGATGCCAGCCCTAAACACATCTTTTCACTAGGATGCCCTCAGGGGTTGACCATCCAGCTAGAGTAAGGACGAGGGCTGTCAGTGTTTGGAGGGTCTAACCAAGGCTGGGGGCTTGAGCTAGGGGGAGGTGGTTCATACCCGTGACGTAGAGGGTGCTGCTCTGATTGGAAGTCATGCAGGCCACGCGCAGGTGAGGCAGGTAGTGGGACACCTTCCTCAGGGCCAGCTGAACCGTGTAGGAGCGTGGCTGGTCCAGCTGGGTCTCATTCACTACCAAAGAGTAGATCTTTCCTTCCTCTGGGGGCAGGGGAAGCAGACAATTAGTTGGGGAGGGGATTCTCCAATACCCACATAAACATCCCAAGAGATTCCCTAGGCTCTATGGGTGACACATTTACTGCCCTAGAGTGGGGCTGGAAGAAAAAGGGTGAGAAAGAAATAAGGGAAGAGTGACCCCAAGTCCCCCAGACTCCAGTTCCCACCATAAATCAGGGAAGTATTTCAGCATGAGAGATGAGCGGAGAGAAAAATCTAGCAGATTTGTTAGAATCCGATTTGAGTGAGAGGTCTGGGGATTGAGGGCCCTGCCTGGCATTCAGAAGTGTAGAGGTGATCAAGTGTGGTGGCTCACACCTGTAATCCCAGCACTTTGGGAGGCCAGGGCAGGAGGATCACTTGAGGCCAGGAGTTCAAGACCAGCCTGGGCAACATAGCAAGCCCCCCCCCCCCATCTCCTACCCTGCTCCAAAAAAGAAAAAAAAAATTAAGAAAAAGCCTAGAGGGTTTCAGGCCTGGGGATGTGGTTAAGTATAAAGGACACTGGGAAAGTAGGGAGCAGTTTGGAGTATAGTGAGGTGCTTGGCATGGAAGCTGGGGAGATCTGATTTTTTTTTTTTTTTTTTTTTTTTTTTTGAGACAGAGTCTCGCTCTGTTGTCAGGCCTGGAGTGCAATGGTGCGATTTCAGCTCACTGAAACCTCCGCCTCCTGGTTCAAGTGATTCTTCTGCCTCAGCCTCCCGAGTAGCTGGGACTACAGGCATGTGCCACCATGCCCGGCTAATTAGCTAATTTTTGTATTTTTAGTAGAGACGGGGTTTCACCATGTTGGCCAGTTGGTCTCAATCTCTTGACCTCAAGTGATCTGCCCATCTTGGCCTCCCAAAGTGCTGGGATTACAGGTGTGAGCCACCACGCCCTGCCAAGATCAGACTTTTTAAAATCAGGTATAGGCCGGGCGCGGTGGCTCAAGCCTGTAATCCCAGCACTTTGGGAGGCCGAGACGGGCGGATCACGAGGTCAGGAGATCAAGACCATCCTGGCTAACATGGTGAAACCCCGTCTCTACTAAAAATACAAAAAACTAGCCGGGCGAGGTGGCGGGCGCCTGTAGTCCCAGCTACTTGGGAGGCTGAGGCAGGAGAATGGCGTGAACCCGGGAGGCGGAGCTTGCAGTGAGCTGAGATCCGGCCACTGCACTCCAGTCTGGGCGACAGAGCGAGACTCCGCCTCAAAAAAAAAAAAAAAATCAGGTGTTCACTAATAGTGGTTTGCAAACTGTTTTTAGGCAGCAGGGCCTTTTTGTTGTTGTTGTTTTTTTTTTCGGAGACGGAATCTCGCTCTGTCACCCAGGCTGGAGTGCAGTGCCACAATCTTGGCTCACTGAAACCTCCACCTCCTGGGTTCAAGTGATTCTTCTGCCTCAGGCTCCCAAGTAGCTGGGACTACAGGTGCACGCTACCACGCCCGGCTATTTTTTTTTTTTTTTTTTTTGAGACGGAGTCTTGCTCTGTCACCAGGCTGGAGTGCAGTGGCATGATCTCGGCTCACTGCAACCTCCGCCTCCTGGGTTCAAGGGATTCTCCTGCCTCAGCCTCTGGAGTAGCTGAGACTACAGGCGTGCACCACCATGCCTGGCTAATTTTGTATTTTTTTTAGTAGAGTCAGGGTTTTACCAGGTTGGTCTCGATCTCTTGACCTCGTGATCCACCCGCCTCAGCCTCCCAACAACTGGGATTACAGGTGTGAGCCACCACGCCCGACCTAATTTTTGTATTTTTTAGTAGAGATGGGGTTTCCCCATGTTGGTCAGGCTGGTCTCGAACTCCAGACCTCAGGTGATCTGCTCACCTCGGCCTCCCAGAGTGCTGGGGTTACAGGTGTGAGCCACTGCACCCAGACAGGGCCTTTTATTCATGTAAAATATTAAGCAGAATCCTAGACTAGGAGACAGAGAAAGGCAGAGCTATTTAGATGGAGACTAGGATAAGGTGGCATATGGAAACCAGTCCGAGGGGCCTCCCTCCCCCTCCTCTGCAGCAGGGCCTGAGGAATCTGCAGGAAACAGTTTGCAAAAGCCACTGTTTTGGGCCACACCTGTGAGGAGCAGTAGAGCCCGCTGGGTCTCCTGACCAACCAGCACGATCTGCTTGAAGGTCATGGAGTGGTGGAATGTCATCTTGAAGACCCGCTGCCCACTAGACTGCAGATAGACCTCAACACAGTCACAGGCCCGGCTGCTGGTGGTACCCACCACTTCCTGGTGCTCCCGAGTGGCCAAGACGTACAGGTATTTATGGTAAACTGTGTTACACCTTGGGTCTGAGGCAAACTGGGGGAAAAGATGAGGGCGTCTGAGATCTAGGGTTTCAAAATGGGATGGGGCTGGGGCAGCTGGATCCTGGGGTGGGAGGTGAAATGCTTGGGTCCAGGGTTGGGAAATAAGCCCTTGATTTCAAATTCCTATGTGGGAGGGCAGAAGTCATAGGAAAGACACCTCAGGACTAATGGGGGTCTAGGTCCTCAAAAGAGAGGTGGCGATATGGTTAGGCTATGTGCCCCCACCCAAATCTCATCTCGGATTGTAATCCCCAGGTGAGAGGTGATTGGATCATGGGGGTGGTTCCCCCCATGCTGTTCTCATGATAGTGGGTTCTCACAAGGTCTGATGGATTTATAGGGCAGTTTTCCCTGCTCTTGCTTGCGCGTTCTCGCCCTGCTGCCATGTAAGATGTGCCTCTTCCCCTTCTGCCATGATTGTAAGTTTCTTGAGGCCTCCCCAGCCATGTGGAACTGAGTCAATTAAACCTCTTTGCCTTATAAATTACCCAGTCTCAGGTATGTCTTTTTTTTTTTTTTTTTTGAGACGGAGTCTCGCTCTTGTTGCCCAGGCTTGAGTGCAAGGGTGTGATCTCAGCTCACTGCAGCCTCTGCCTCCCAGGTTCAAGTGATTCTCCTGCCTCAGCCTCCCAAGTAGCTGGGATTATAGGCACCCGCCACCACACCCAGCTAATTTTTGTATTTTTAGTAGAGACAGGGGTTTTGCCATGTTGTCCAGGCTGGTCTCGAACTCCTGGTCTCAGGTGATCCGCCTGCCTCAGCCTTCCAAAGTGCTAGGATTATAGGTGTAAGCCACTGCACCTGGCCTCAGGTACATCTTTATAGCAGCGTGAAAATGGACTAACACAGGCGGGCTCTCAGCTGCCAGGGTTCTGCTACTTACATCTTTGGCTCCACGACACAACACAACATAGCGACAGGCCCGCTTCCACTGCATCTGGCCGAGGGTGGAGACCAAGGCATTTTTGAGGAAGAAGAGGGTCCCCACATAGTCAAGAATGAAGACATGATCCTTGGTAGGCAAGAAGCGACGGTAGCCATGGGCTAGCAAGGGGGCCACACTCTTGCTGAGACATCGGCGGCGGCCTCCAAATGCCTGGAAATACAGGCCCTTCGTGTCTGGAGGAGGGAAGGAGATGGAAGATTCAAGAGATGGGATGACACGAGGGAGATGAGTTGGAGCTTGGGTAGGTTTCTTAGACACCCTGGTTTGTAGCTCCTCCCCATCCCCAAGACAGGGGAACAGACCCCTTATGAAGGAGATGTGTAAAATAAGCTTAGATTATACTCGACGTGAACTTTAGTCTCCAGCCGACCTCAGCCCAGGGTCAAACATGTGCTTCTTAGTGAGCAGTTCTTTGGTGCAACCTTGCATCAGCGATGTCGAGGAAAACTCTTAAGAACAAAGACACAGAGGCCGGGCGTGGCATCCACCCCCCTGACCCTGAGCCCCTCCTCCCATCCTCACAGCCCAGTGAATTTTTGCATGCCTGTAATCCCAGCACTTTAGGAGCCCAGGAGTTTGAGACCAGCCTGGGCAACGTGGCAAAACCCCATCTCTACTAAAAATACAAAAATTATCCAGGTGTGGTGGCAGGAGCCTGTAATCCCAGCTACTCAGGAAGCTGAGGCACGAGAATACTTGAACTCGGGAGGTAGAGGTTGCATTGAGTCAAGATCGTGCTACTGTGCTCCAGCCTGGGTGACAGAGCAAGACCCTCTCTCAATAAAAAACAACAAAAAAAACTGTCTAAAAAAAAAAGAAAAGAAAAGGGGAAAGAAACAACAGAAAAAAGAGACAGAAACAGGAGTGGAAAGGAATGATCAATGAAGTCCGCTCATCCTCCCTCACCCCTAGCTTTGGATCTGCGTTCTGGGTACCCCTTCTCTTTTAATCTCCCAGTGAATGTAACAAGTACACTCTGGGTGATCCCTGGAGGGGAAGAGGGTTTATGACATGGTTCTCAGGCTGGGGGTGATTTTGTCCTTCAGGGACATTGGTTGTCACAATTAAGGGGGATGCTGCTGGCCATCTGGTGGGTGGTGGCCAGGGTTGCTGCTTAACCATGTCCTATGATGCAGAGGACAGCTCCCCACAGCAAGGAATTATTTTGCCCAAAATATCAATAGTAAGTTCAGAAGCCTTGGGTTAGAGGAGGGAAAACTCCAGGTTTGGGGAGTGAGAGATGCCTCTAGGGAAAAAGCGGGAAGTGTCTGTGTACAGAGGGAGACTTGGCAGGGAGGCCGCTAATGGAGGCTGTGGGTGGATTCTGAAGACTTGCAGGAAGTACTCAAGGGAGAATGTTTGAACTGGACCCATTTCTTCCAGACAAAGGGGCCCAGGAAGCACTGTTAGGAGTGTGGGTGTCATCAGGGGCCTTTAGAGAGCAGGAAGGCTAAGGCAGGACAAGAGGCAAGGAGAACAGGAGGTTCTGGGGAAGGTGTACAGTTCAGAATGGCAGCTCTCTTCCAGGGCCGGACTCCAGAACCCTGATCTTGGAGGCGCGGACTGAGTCTGCGACAGATGCGTCTCCACACGCCTTCCGCATCGCACACTTCGTGGAAGTAGCGGCAGGTCTGGCCGAGGGCAACAAGGTCTCTGACTGGGAGGAATGAGATGATATGCTCCACCTGGGAGGGAGGAGGGACGAGGCGGGGGGGTCATTGGTGGCTCCTTGGTGGTCTGGCCCCCAATCCTATTATTCTCAACCCCTCTCCCCAAGGACTCACCAGCTCTGGGGGGAACAACTGGATAGAAATCGGATTCCCTTTCGCCTTCTTCTCTTCAACCCCAAGCTCCGGGCCACAAGAAGGGCAGCTTCTCTTCACCTACCCGAAAAAGGGTACATAGGGTCCCATGAGGGTCCCACATCCTTTTTTCCTTTCTCTCCGCCTATCTTGGGGCTCATCTGACTCCAGCTGGGTGCAGTCATATCCTCCCCTCTCTCTCCAGACCCATCCCTAACTTCTCCAAATAACTCCTCCCAATCTCCTGCGGCCAATCCCCCTCACCCGGAGCCCCTCCTCCCGTCCACACAGCCTGGTGAATTTTTGCAGCTTCCGTCTCTGGCTTCCCCTCACCATCCTGATTGCCCCCTCCCTGCTCCTGCCCTCCTGTCTCCTAGGCCCTTGGCCCCCCGTTCCTGCTGGCTTTCCCACACTATGTCCTCTGCCTAGGCTTGGGGGACCTCTGGGCCCCCTCTGCCTCCTAGACCCCTCCCCCATGGAGTCTGGGGCTAACAAACCTCTCTGTGACCTCACTGTTTGGCCACTGTGACCTGTTCCCTTTAATCTTGTCCAGGACCCATCTCTCAGACGCTCCTGGGTTCTAGCTCAGTTCTAGCCATCACATGGCTCAAGGGATATGCATTTTACTGGAGAAATAAAGTGTGAATTACTGGTAGGTGACATCTTTATTTCAGGGAGCAGGAGGAGGTTTTCCCACTTGAGGCCCTTTTAGCACTAACTCTGTAGATAAACACTGGTGAATTCTTCACGTTTCAGCAGGCCAAGGCCTCCAGGGATTGGTATCTCAAGAGTATAGGCTCAAAAAACTATAAACTCAGTTTGACAGGTGAGATGGAGAGGTGACTGTGCTCATAATCGTTTAGCTCACAAATGATTCAGCAAACTCTTTAGAGTCATGAAAAAACACATCCTGGCCGGGCGCGGTGGCTCAAGCCTGTAATCCCAGCACTTTGGGAGGCCGAGATGGGCGGATCACAAGGTCAGGAGATCGAGACCACCCTGGCTAATACGGTGAAACCCCGTCGCTACTAAAGAATACAAAAAACTAGCCAGGCGACGAGGCGGGTGCCTGTAGTCCCAGATACTTGGGAGGCGGAGGCAGGAGAATGGCGTAAACCTGGGAGGCGGAGCTTGCAGTGAGCTGAGATCCGGCCACCGCACTCCAGCCTGGGCGACAGAGCCAGACTCCGTCTCAAAAAAAAAAAAAAAAAAGAAAAGAAAAAACACATCCAAAAGGAGACTTCAGCCTGGTGCCGGTGGCTCATGCCTGAAATTCCAGCACTTTTGGGTGGTCGTGGTGCAAGGATGGCTTGAGGCCAGGGGTTCAAGACCAGCCTGGTCAACATAGAGGAGACCCTGTGTATATATATATATAAAAAACTTAAAAATTACCCAGGCGTAGTGATGCACCCCTGTAGTCCCAGCTACTCAGAAGGCTGAGGCAGAAGGATTGCTTGAGCCCAGTTTGAGGCAGCAGTGAGCTATGATTCTGCCACTGTACTCCAGCCAGGGCGAGAATGATACCCAGTTTCAAAACAAAACAACAACAAAGAAGAAGACTGCTTTTGCTTTCCTGAGGGGCAGTAACATCATTGCATGTATAAAGGACAACCTATTAAGGTGGGAGAAAGGGATGGATGTCCTCTGAAAGCTTAGGATTTCTCCCAGGGTCTCTGATATTAGCTTTGTCTTATGTGGGGTGACATTTATGAGGAGAAACAGCAGGGGTCAGGGTTGTGTCTGTCCCGATCAGGGCAGATCTACACCAAGAAATCCAAGGAGTGGCTGGCTCTTGCAGGGGTTCAAAGGAGTCCCATCCTGCCAGACCACCAGCACTCACCACACGGTGTCACAGATCCGTTAATTGACTGCACCAGACTGGCCACCCAAATTCCCTTATGTATGGTGCCTAGCCACAGCTAGGCTGGGATGCCTAAGATGGAATCTTAATACATCAACAACTATTCAGGAATATCAACTTCTGAGATGTTAACTTAGGAGAAAGCAACTTCAGTGACTTGTTTCTGGGCAACCTACCACATAGGAAGGGGACTGCATTAAGGACTTATGCCACTAGAAAGGAAGTTAAGATCTCCAAGTAGACAGAAAGGTATTTTCCATTCCTCTTGCATTTGGATCCCCTTTATCCACTCCATTTCACCCCAGGAGGCAAACGAGAGGTTGTGAATAGAAAAAGTTCACTGTGGGTCAGGCTTGGTGGCTCACGCTTATAATCCCAGCACTTTGGGAGGGCGAGGTGGGAGGATTGCTTGAGCCCAGGAGTTTGAGACCAGCCTGGGCAACATAGTAGGACCCTGTCTCTACAAAAAATACAATTAGCTGGCATGGTGGTGCATGACTGTAGTCACAGTTACTCGGGAAGCTGAGGTGGGAGGTTGAGGCTGCAGTGAGCCATGATCAAGCCACTGCACTCCAGCCTGGGCAACAGGGCAACTCTGTCTCAAAAGAAAGAAAAAGTCCATTGTGAGCTGGGTGCGGTGGCTTACGCCTGTGATCCCAGTACTTTGGGAGGCAGAGGCAGGATCGCTTGAGGTCAAGAGTTTGAGACCAGCCTGGGCAATGTAGCAAAACCCCATCTCTACAAAAATTAAAAATAAATTAGCCAGGCGCGGTGGTGCCATGCCGCCCGTGGTCCCAGCTACTTGGGAGGCTGAGGCGGGAGGATCGCTTGAGTCCAGGGATTCAAGGCTGCAGTGAGCCATGACTGCACCACTGCACTCCAGCCTGGGCGACAGAACCAGACCTTCTTTAAAAAAAAAAAAAAGAAGAGGAAGGGAAGGGAGAGGGAGGGAAGAAGAGAGGAAGGGAGTGAAAATACCCATTGTGAAAACTGAGGGAGAGGGAAAGGACTCTGCGTGGAGGATCCAGAGACCTGGTTTCTACAGCCAGCTGTCAGGAACTTGCTGTTCGCTCTTGCTAACGCGTCAACTTCCCTATGCCTCAGTTTCTGCATTCGTAGCATCAAGGGCGTTTTCTAGACGGTGAGATCCTTTCTAAGCCTCTAAAACCCCCAGATCTGGTCCCCTCTCCATTCCTGTCCAGGGGAGCTCCTCGGGTGAGACGGCAGACCGTGCAACGCTGCACCTACACCCTCCCTCCTCGAGCTGGGTGTCTCCAGGCTCTGGGAAGCCCCCCGCCCGCCCCCAGCCCGAGGGTCCCTAGACCCCTGCCAGAGGCTTCACAGTCGGAGGTCCCCCCGCTGGCCCCTTCAGCTGCGACAACCGCCAGTGCACTGGCCTCAAGCAGTCGCCCGACTCCCTTCCAGCCCTTGACGCCGGCTAGCCCCCTAACACGTCCAGCTCGCACTCGCCACTGCAGCCGCACACTGCGTTCCCGGCCGGCCCGGGCCTCCACGTTCATTCTTAATCGCAGTCTTAAAGTTCTAGCTCACCCGCCTCCTCCTTAGCAAAGGGACCGCCTTCTCGCCCATGCTATTGGTAGGCAGAGCCGTCCCTCAGAGAAGAGGCTGGTCCAGATTCCCTTCAGAGGCTCTAATTGGCCTTCTTGACAGTCACTCGCCTATATCTGGCTTACGATTGGCCTTTGGGGGACTAGGCACTCCGGCTTGCGGTCCCTCGGCCCTTTTCCCTACTAGTTGAGTGCCGGTGTCCCCTCCTCTTGGTTGGACCTGATTGGCTCCACCTCCAGATCTAAGCATTGTGATTGGGCGCGGCTGCGCTGGGCGGGACGGCCTGGAGCGCCAGCCGTTGGCGAGCGCTCTATCCTCGTTCCCCTCCCTTCTCTCGTCAGACTCCAGCGCCGGAGCTCCACCCCACTGGCGGGTTCTGATTGGTCGCTCCTGACGCGTCTCGGGGCCACGATTGGTCCATCGGGTCCCGGACACAGCTCCCTCCCACTTGAGGCAACTACGGCGGCTCCAAGGAGGGGGAGGGGGAAGGAGGGACGGCGGGTCCCGTCAGTCAGGCAGCTGGAGCCGCCGGGAGCGGATGGCGGCGGCCGTAGCGGCTCCACTCGCCGCTAGGGGTGAGGAGGCGGCAGCCACAACCTCCGTGCCCGGGTCTCCGGGTCTGCCAGGGAGCCGCAGTGCAGAGCGGGCCCTAGAGGAGGCCGTGGCCACCGGGACCCTGAACCTGTCTAACCGACGCTTGAAGCACTTCCCCCGGGGCGCGGCCCGTAGCTACGACCTGTCAGACATCACCCAGGCTGGTGAGTGCAGCCGGGCCCCGGGCCCGACCGGGGGCCTCATTTGCATAGCCCCACCCCGGGCCCCGCCCAATCAGGGGGTCGGGCCCGCCCTTTCACCTGGCGGCCAGGGTTGCTGCCCCTCCTGATTGCCGTAAACCTGCAGCCACCCCTTCCCATCTTTGAGAAAGCCCAGGACAATGAACGTGCTTCTCGTTTGCACAGAACGCCCGGCGCCTCCGAGCGTTGAGAGAGATTCCTCCTTTCTCTTTATTTGCATAGCTGCGCACCTGTAGGATGGTCCCGCCCCTCACCTGGTTGTCTCATTTACATGACCTCTTAACCTCAGCTCCAGTCGGTCTATGAAGCAGTCCCCACGAGCTCCTCTAATAACTGCTTTCTCTCCCATCTCTTCGTCTACACCGCTTAATCCCCTTCCCACCGAGATCCGAGCCCCAGGCACCCCCTTCCCGTGACTGGTCCCTACGCCCGAGGTTTCTGCTTTCTGTGCCGCAACCCCGCCCCCTGAAGTCCTGGCCCTCTCCACTGTCCACGCAGCCTATAGGAAAGCCTGTGGGAAAGAAGCAAATCTCTACCTCCCCTCACTCTTTTCTCCCTGAGCTCTTCCGCCTATTATCCCCAACCCCCTTATCCGAGACTCCTCCTTCTCCTTCCTAAGCCTGTGAGGTCACTGTGGAGCCTGTGACCTCATAGGGATCCTAGAATTCCCATTTCAGTTTCTGCTTTCTCCCGGGGAGGGACTTGAGGCCGTTGCTGGAGGGAAGGAAATCTTATCTCCTAGCTGGGAGTGCTGGCCAGCTAGAGACTGTCCTTCCACGCCTCAGTCTGCAGGATCTGTCCAACCATGCACCCTCCACCCTGGTGTCTGTGGACAGTAGGGGGTGGGGGACTTAACTGTGACAGGTGAGTCAGGCCTCAGCTACTCAGGAGGCAGCCCATGACCTTGGGCTGGCAGCTGGGGGTGGGGATCAGGATCAGGGAGGACTGCATTCCCGAAGCCTCACCCCAGCCCAGGCCTCCTCCTCTCATCGGCAGGGTGGGGGACCGGAGCTGGAGGAAAGTGTGTATTTCTCCCTAAGCAGGTGCCCGCTCGCTTGGGAATACTCAGGCCAGCACTGGCACACGCCCTCTCCCCTCTTCTGGGGAGAACCAGTCGAAACCTCCCCACTGATCTCGCCTGCTCTGCAACACGTGAGATCAGGAATGATGAGCGAGCTCCAGGAGCCATTCCTGCCCCTTACAGCCCGGTTCCCTCCCACCCCCACCTAACCCCACGCTCCAGATTGACCTCAGCAGCTGTGTGACACTCACTGTCTGTTCTCTTCCCCTCCCCCTTGGTTGTTTTTTGACAAAGACCAAATGTTATTCTTTACTTCCGTAGGCTGTCTCTGCCTGTGTGGACTCTTGGGGAAAACTACCCGGAGCTCCCCGGCTCCTCCCAGCTCCCACCCCCTGCCCCCTCCTCCCCCAGCATTCCGGCTCAGGGTGCAGCCACGCTCCTGTGAGCTTGGGGGGGAAATCCCAGTTTCCTGAGAACCCTCCTCTGCCCCACTCTCCACACAGGAATCCTCAGTCCTTCCAGGGCCCAGGTTCTAGGCCAAGTGGGGTCCCTCTTGTCCAGAACTCTCCTCTGTCCCCTCTCCCCAAGCAGGGTGCTTACAGGCTGGGGCAGAAAGGGGAAGTGACAAAAACATAAGAGTTGCCCATACCCTGCCCTCCATCTCTCCTCGCCCTCCAAGCAGACGAAAAGCATCAGTGCCTTGCTGCCCAGACTGCCTTGAGCCTTTCCCTCTCGTCTGCCATCTCTTTCTGAGTGTCTTCCTTGTGTTGTCCCTATGTCTTGGGTCCCTGATCTCCCTTGGACTAGGCTCCCTGGGGTGATAGTAGGAAGAATCCTGAGGTGGCGGGGAGGGGCCATCTTGCAAAAGAGAAGTGCAGCTCATTCTCTCCCAGACCACATCCTGTGCCCCCTGTGCCCTGCCTCCTGCCTGAACTCCCTTCCGCTCCTAGCTTTTGTCCCCGCCACCGCCTACCCCATCAGAACTCTGAGAACTCGGTCTCCACCCCCTTCGTCCACATGCACACACACAAACACATTTGCCGACGCAGAGAAAGAAAGCGGGCAGGTGGAGGCGAGGCTGGGAGAGGCAGATGCCGTCCCCCCACCCTCTCCAGAACAGTTATCTCCCAGGCCAGGGCTTCTGTCTGTGTACCAGGGCTGGGCAGAGAGGAAGAGAGAGGGGTCCTGGGGCATCAGGCTGTCATCCACCATGGTAAACACGGGGCCTACCAGGGACAGAACCTGACAAATTGTTTCTACTTCATTTCCTGTCACAAGACTCATTTCCTTGGGGGATATACCCTGCTTCTCCTCTGCTCTGCTTGCTTTTGCTGCCTGCCCCTCCCTGAGAAGGGCCCTCGGAGAAGCTCACCAGGTCTGTGGCCTGGGACTCCCCCTCGAGGGCCCTGAGCCCCTCCCAGGACAGGCTGGGCTGAGGAAACAGAAAGGCAGGCTTCTCCAGGTCTAAGCCGTTAGTGGCTCCATGCTAGAGGGAATCCCAAGACTGCCAGCCTCCGCATAGCAAGGCGGTGCTCCAGATAAGAGGGCGATAGTAGACCCCAGCTCCCTCCCACACTCTCCACCCTCGCCATGCCTGAGATGCTCACACAGTTGCTGATCTCTTGAAGTCTGTGTCAGTAAGAGACGAAGCAGAACGGGGCTGCTAGGGCTGGCAGACGGTAGTAAGGATGCCTGCCCTGGGCCAGGGGAGCCCAGATGGGAGGGACCTGGGAACTCCAGCTCCCATCTCCAGCCAGGTCTTCTTGCCCTTCCCTCCCAGCCCTTGGGAATCGGTAACTTTGTAGTTCTTTGGACCTGGCTTGCTGGTCCTTGGGGCTGGCGAAAAACTCGTTCGGTGTCGGGGACTTAATCTCTAGAACCAAGATAGAGTGACCTGGGGTTTCTCCCCTGTTGAAAACACACTGGAGTAGGGAAGAAGGGCTCTGAGGAGGAATGGGCTCTTCTTGCAGGTTGCCCCAGGGGTTTCCCATATTCCTTCCGGGAGCCCCCCCAGCCCCTCACTTTACTGTTTTCCCATGAGCACCGACCCCGCCTCTGACCTTCTGTTCACCTCACCTGGCATCTCCCAACAGGAACCGCAGGAGTTAGAGACTCCAGCTGCTCTCCAGGATAGCCCTCCATTGACACTGCAGCATTCCCCAACCCCCAAGTCTGAGGCTTCTCCAGCCCGGTGATGCGAAGGCCTTTGCCTTCCCTTTGCCATTCTGGTCATGCCTGGAATGTGCTCCCATTGGCAGAAGGCTTTGTTATCTCTCCCCGGAGGCCACACTGATGGCCTTGAATCTTTAGGTGTGGACGTTAGGGAGTGGGCAGCCGGCTATAGGGGGAACTCAAGGTCCTGTCCGGGGCTGGGCCTTTCCACAACTCTCCCCTGACATCTGCTTTCCCTAGACCTGTCCCGGAACCGGTTTCCCGAGGTGCCCGAGGCGGCGTGCCAGCTGGTGTCCCTGGAGGGCCTGAGCCTCTACCACAATTGCCTGAGATGCCTAAACCCAGCCTTGGGGAATCTCACAGCCCTCACCTACCTCAACCTCAGGTAGGGAGGCCGAGCCAGGGTTGCATGGGAGCGTGTCCTTCTCAGTCTCAAGTACTACTGAGTAACCCTCTCAGTGACCCTGAGAGGATGGCAGTGCTGGGATGCCATGCCTGGGGAGCCAGCCCGCTGCCTTTCTCCCTTCCACAGCCGAAACCAGCTGTCATTGCTGCCACCCTACATCTGCCAGCTGCCCCTGAGGGTCCTCATCGTCAGCAACAACAAGCTGGGAGCCCTGCCCCCTGACATCGGCACCCTGGGAAGCCTGCGACAGCTTGTGAGGATGGGGACAGGGCCAGGAAAGGGGCCCCTGAGCCAGGCAGCAGGGACCTTCTAGGGGGAGGTTGGGGAGGGCCTGGAGCAAAGACAGAGACAGGAGGGTGGGTTCTGCTGGGCCTGGTCCCATGGCCCCTTCCCACTGCCTTCCTGATACCAGGACGTGAGCAGCAACGAGCTCCAGTCCCTGCCTACGGAGCTGTGTGGCCTCTCTTCCCTGCGGGACCTCAATGTCCGGAGGAACCAGCTCAGTACACTGCCCGAAGGTGAGGAGAATGAAGAACTGGAGAGGAGGTGTTTGTGTGTGAGTCCCAGTAGGCTCAGGCTGCGGTAATGAAAACACTGCAGACCAGGTGGCCTATACATGGCAGGCATTCATTTCTCACAGTTCTGGAAGTTGAAGTTCAGGATCTGGGTGCTTCCACGGTCAGCTTCTGGCGGGGCGCTTTTCCTGGCTGCAGACTGCCGGCTTCTCGTGGTACTCCCCAATGGCAGAGAGTAGAGACAGCCTTCTGGGGCCTCTTTGATAAAGGAGCACAAATCTCACTGATGAGAGCTCCACCCTCATGATCGCAATTCCTTCCCTAAGGCCTCGCTTCCTAATCCCATCACTTTGGGGGTTAGGATTTCAGCAGAGGATTTTTTGGGGGACACATTCAGTCCATAACAGTGTATGTGCTTTGAAAAAGTTACAGGCCAGGAATCTTCAGAGGAGAATTACACTTTCATTGCCCAGGCTTTTGCAGTATATAAAACAAACTATAAACAGTCTGATTTGATCTTGACCTAGCAACCCTCTGAGGCTGGCAGGGTGCAGATGAGCAGCTCTGTTAGAAATGTGGACACAGGCACAGAAGGGGAGCTGGTGGGCGCATCAGCTCCAGGTAGACTGGCAAGGTCAGAAGGGGCCTTCAAGGTCACCCAGCAGCCCTGCTCATCCCAGCAGGGGCTGTCAAACACCTGAGTCAGGGGATGCTCTGCCACTCTGCCCGGAGATGCCGGGGCCAGTGCCAGGGCCCAAGGGGCCAATTTAACGAGCTTGCTGTGATGCCACTCCAAAGCACGCATGCCTTTTCAGCAGGCAGCAGCATATGTTTGTGTCTGTGTGTGTTGTGTGTGTTGTTTATGTTTTGTGTGTGTGTGCATGTGTATGTGTGTGTCTGTGTGTTGTGTGTGTGTATGTTGTGTGTGTTTGTGTTGTGTGTTATGTCTGTGCGTGTGTGTTTGTGTCTGTGTTGTGTGTCTGTGTTGTTTGTGTCTGTGTGTGTTTGTCTCTGTGTATGTGTGTGTGTTGTGTCTGTGTATGTGTATGTGTGTGGTTTGTGTGTGTGTGTGTGTGTGTGTATGATTCCTGTGTTTTAGGTTGAGACCAGGTAGATGCGGGTGATGTGACTAAGATCTGGGGCCATCTCTTAGGCATTTAATGGCTTCATGAGGAGAGACAGTCATAGGAAAGTTTCGTGGGCAGATTCCCCGGACGGGGGCTAGAGGGAGGTGGCACTGGACTCTGCTTGGGGGCCTGGGGAAGACTTCACCAGAGATGCAGGCGCAGTGGGAGCCGGCCACTGAAGGAGAATTCCCCACCCTTCTGCATCCCGGCAGAGGACCCAGCATGTGCAAAGCATGGGGTTAGGAAGGCGAGCCAGGTGTGGCAGGAAGGCCTGTGCCGTGCTCGAGTGTGAACTTGGTTTTGAAGAACAAGGAGGGAGTGAGGTGGTCATCCACTTTCCCTGTCTCCCCACTCCTTGACCCTTTCTGCACCTGCCCTCTTCCTTCCCAGTCAAAAGGGGTAGGAAGGGCTCCCTCTGGGCCATAAAAAGAAATCCCAGCAAGATGCCCCAGGGACAGAGGCAAGAGCACTGAGTTCCATGAATCTGGGATGTCTGGAAAGATCCACCGAGGTGGTGACGCTTGAGCTGAACCTTGAAAGACGCGTGGATGGGGAAAATGGAGTTCTCCCAACTGAGCAAACAGCACCTGGGAAGGCTCAGAAGCCGAGGGCCCAGAGGGGTGGGCAGTGAGGTGGGAAACGTGTGTGGAGCCAGGTCATGGAAGCCTTGCTCGTGCTGGGTTAGGGAGCTGTGGGTTTTTTTTTTTTTTTTGAGACGGAGTCTCGCTCTGTCACCCAGGCTGGAGTGCAGTGGCTGGATCTCCGCTCACTGCAAGCTCCGCCTCCCGGGTTTACGCCATTCTCCTGCCTCAGCCTCCCGAGTAGCTGGGACTACAGGCGCCCACCACCTCGCCCGGCTAGTTTTTTGTATTTTTCAGTAGAGACGGGGTTTCACCGGGTTAGCCAGGATGGTCTCGATCTCCTGACCTTGTGATCCACCCGTCTCGGCCTCCCAAAGTGCTGGGATTACAGGCTTGAGCCACCGCGCCCGGCGGGAGCTGTGGTTTTTATTCTGTGCCTAGGGCCACCATGAATCCAGACTGTGCCTTTTTAAGATGAGCAAAAGGCATCTTTCCCTGTGGGCAGGCAGCGCTTCACGCAGGGTGCAGTGCTGGGCCCATGCTGGGGAGAGGGGACTCCCGGGCAGGCACAACCCGCTCAATGTTGGCAGCCCTGGCTGCATGTCACGGGAGGTGTTTGAGCAGGGTTTGTGTCTTGTGCTGATCATTTGAAAATGGAGGGTGGGTTCGAGTGTGGAGTGGGCAGGCGAGGAGACGAGGAGGGACAGACAGGGCTGGGCGGGACCTGACGTCCACATGGGCCTTCCCGGCGAGGCTAAGCCGATGTCCGGATGGGCCCTCTCAGGGAAGCTCGCTTAGACTGTGGACCAGAATCGTGTGGAAAGAGGAGCAGGGAGGTTGTTCCGGGGAATGACTTGAGCCACCCAGGGGACACGCTGTGCTAGGCCCAGGGTGACTAGCCAGCCGGAGCCAAGGGCAAGGGAGTGAGCGTGAGGCCCCAGGCCTGAGCACACTCCTGACTTTTCCCTTGCCCACCCGCTCCAGAGCTGGGGGACCTCCCTCTGGTCCGCCTGGATTTCTCCTGTAACCGCGTCTCCCGCATCCCGGTCTCCTTCTGCCGCCTCAGGCACCTGCAGGTCATTCTGCTGGACAGCAACCCCCTGCAGAGCCCACCTGCCCAGGTGAGGCGGGGGCCTGGGGGGCCACAGGGACAGGGGTGTGGCTGGGCAGGAGTGGGGTTGGTCCCCTTGGGCAGCCGAGCAGGATCCGGGGAGCTGCCCTCCCTGCCAACTCCCCAGCATGTGCTGCCCCGCACACAGGTCTGCCTGAAGGGGAAACTTCACATCTGCAAGTACTTGTCCACAGAAGCTGGGCAGCGTGGGTCAGCCTTGGGGGACCTGGCCCCTTCTCGGCCCCCGAGTTTCAGTCCCTGGTAAGTCCTAGGTGGGGAGGAAGGAAGCCCTGGGATACTGAATGCCCCTTCCTGGCCCCAGGTACCCCCTGCTTTCTGGCAGGAGGATGGGGGGTGGCTGTCCAGCATCAGGCTGACCAGATCTCCCTGGCTGGCCCCAGCCCTGCAGAGGATCTGTTTCCGGGACATCGGTATGATGGCGGGCTGGACTCAGGTTTCCACAGCGTTGATAGTGGCAGCAAGAGGTGGTCTGGAAATGAGGTAAGGGTGTCCTGTCCATGGGAAATTGGGGGTGTCAGCCCTGGGAGAGGACCTCTGAACTGGGGACCTCCAAATTGCAGGGTACCAGGCAGAGGCTGGAGCTGTCCTCTTCCCTCTGCCCAGCATCCCCGGAAAGGGCTGGCTCAGCAAAGACCCTGAGCTTAGTCCCACACAGGAACCCCCAGACCCCGAGCCCCCATGTGCAGAGAGGCCATCTCCCATCTCTGCCTCTGCCTTTACAGTCAACAGATGAATTTTCAGAGCTGTCATTCCGGATCTCAGAGCTGGCCCGGGAGCCCCGGGGACCCAGAGAACGCAGGGAGGACGGCTCAGGTGAGTAGCAGGGCTGGCTGGGAGCTGGGCTGGACCAGGGCCTGGGTCCCCACTCACTTGCTGACATGCTGGCCTCCCCAGCGGACGGAGACCCTGAGCAGATTGACTTCATCGACAGCCATGTCCCGGGGGAGGATGAAGAGCGAGGCACTGTGGAGGTGAGAGCCCAGCTGTGCTTCTCCCAAGGGAGGGGAGCTAGAGGAGGGGACAGGGCAGCCGTGGGCACAGGCCTGCTCTCAGCTGCTCTGCTGTTCTCTCCTTAGGAGCAGCGACCACCCGAATTAAGCCCCGAGGCAGGGGACAGGGAGAGGGCACCAAGCAGCAGGTATCCCAAGCCCTGAAACTGATGCCACTGCCTGATTCTCCCACCCCCCAACCCCCTCCTTCCCTGACCGCAGGGTCTGCCCCTCTCACCCTGTCTTGGTCCCTCAGGCGGGAGGAGCCGGCAGGGGAGGAGCGGCGGCGCCCGGACACCTTGCAGCTGTGGCAGGAGCGGGAACGGCGGCAGCAGCAGCAGAGCGGGGCATGGGGGGCCCCCAGGAAGGATAGGTGGGGCCCAGGGCCGCCCGGGGCTGTTGCTGGACACTGAGCCCTGGAAATGGAGCCACCGAGCCCCGCTAAGCTGTTCTGCCTTGGGGCTAGCTGACCCCACCTCTCCTTGTTCCAGCCTCTTGAAGGCAGGGCTCAGGTCTGCTGCGGGAGGAGCCACCGCCATGTCTACTCAAGCCACACACAAGTAGGTTTCCTGTCAGCATCCGGTCCCCACTCCTCTTCCCATGACCATCCCTCTAACTCCCTTTTGTCTCTCCTCAGCGGCCCGCCTAAGTCCAGTGCCTCCCAAGTGGGAGGTACAGCGGGGCAGGGAGCCCCCGCCCCTGCCCCCGCCTCCCAAGAGCCCCTTCCCATAGCTGGACCAGGTGGGACAGGGACTTTGGGAGGAGGATGGGGCCTGTGTTGGTGAGGGCTGGTTGGGAGAGAGGGACACAGAGAGGATGCCTGTCTCACCTGTCCCTGTCGCTATGTCCCTGGTTCTGGCCCCAGCAACAGCACCTGCTCCGAGGCCACTTGGCTCCATTCAGAGACCAAACAGCTTCCTCTTCCGTTCCTCCTCTCAGAGTGGCTCAGGTGGGTGTCCCGCCCTCCCCAGTGGTGACCCAGTGCTTGCCAGCAGCAACTGCTACATCACCCTTCTGCCCTGGGAGCCCTCTGGGTCTGTTGTACCTTTGTGTTGAAAATCCCACAAGCAAGCCGGGTGTGGTGGCTCACACCTGTAATCGCAGCACTTTAGGAGGCCAAGGTGGGAGGATCTCTTGAGCCCAGGAATTCAAGACCAGCCTGGGCAACATAGCGAGACCCCATCTCCATGAAAAAGAAAAAGAAAATCCCACAAGCAGAGAGGCAGGAGGTGTGGGTGCCAGGCCACCGGGACCCAGCTACAGAGTCAGTGGTGAGCAGTGGAGGCGGCCCCATGCCCCCCTTTTTCTCCTAGGCCCTTCCTCACCAGACTCTGTCCTGAGACCTCGGCGGTCCCCCCAGGTTCCAGATGAGAAGGACTTAATGACTCAGCTGCGCCAGGTGAGCAGAGCTGGGAGCTGTGTGGGCAGGGACCTGGGCCGGGCACCTCCTTGGGTTGCTGTCCTTGGGACCAGCGTCCCTCCACATACTCCGTGCCCACTCTGGCACCTCCCCTGAGGACAGAAGGGGACAGGCACAAGTTCCCTGCTGGCCCTGAGCCCCCCACTCTCCCTGTCTCCCAGATACCTCTCCTTCCCTGACCCCTGCTCTATGCGGTCTACACTCCCAGGTCCTTGAGTCCCGGCTGCAGCGGCCCCTGCCCGAGGACCTGGCCGAGGCTCTGGCCAGCGGGGTCATCCTGTGCCAACTGGCCAACCAGCTACGACCGCGCTCCGTGCCCTTCATCCATGTGCCCTCTCCTGCTGTGGTCAGTTGGGGCAGGGGAAGAGGTAGGGGATGGGCTGGGGCACCTGTGGCCTCTCCCTTACCACGTTTTCTTCTTTCACCCACCCCAGCCAAAACTCAGTGCCCTCAAGGCTCGGAAGAATGTGGAGAGTTTCCTAGAAGCCTGTCGAAAAATGGGAGTGCCTGAGGTATAGGGGCCGCTTTCTAAAGAGTGGTGGCATGCCGGGCTCAGCCAAGCGTGTGGCATGGATGGCGGGCTTCCATTCGCAGCGGGTGTCTGCTCTCAGATGGAGGCACAGGCTGCCCCTGCCCTGCCCGGCATGCCCCCTGCCCTGCATGCCCCCTGCCCTGCATGTCACCTGTCCTACACGTCCCCTGCCCTGCAGGCCCCATCTTGTCCTGCATGTCACCTGCTTTGCACACCCCCTGCCCTGCATGTTGCCTGTCCTGCATGTTGCCTGTCCTGCACTCCCGCTGCCCTGCACTCCCCCTGCCCGGCATGTCGGCATGTGGGCATGGTTCTGGCCCCAGCACGTGAGGGCAGGGGTGGGAGGGACTGTCCTGCTGCTGACATCTGTCCCTTGTCCTTGTCCACCTGCTCTCCTCTCCCCCAGGCTGACCTGTGCTCGCCCTCGGATCTCCTCCAGGGCACTGCCCGGGGGCTGCGGACCGTGCTGGAGGCCGTGAAGCGGGTGGGGGGCAAGGCCCTACCGCCCCTCTGGCCCCCCTCTGGTCTGGGCGGCTTCGTCATCTTCTACGTGGTTCTCATGCTGCTGCTCTATGTCTCCTACACTCGGCTCCTGGGTTCCTAGGACCCAAAATCAGCCCTCCCTTGCCCCTTTCCCTTCCCCCTTCTATTTATAAGGCCCCTGCTCTACCCGACCCCACCTGCGGTGCCTTCAGCCCTGACCAAAGACACTAGTGCACCCCCTTCACAGACACTGACCTCAGAGGCCCCACTCTGGTGCCCCCAGACCCTGGGCCCCCAGCCTCTGGCCTCCCTCCGGTAGCCCCATGAGTCCCCACCTCTCAGTGCTGACGGTGCCTTCATGTCCCTGCCGGCCCTGTCCCTGCTCTCTGTGCCCCGTGAGGTGTGGCAGGAGCTAGAGTCTCCCCCTTCCTCCTGTGCCCTCCCCTTCCCCCCGAACGGCTGCTATGCGGGGGCTAAATTATCTCTATTTTGTAGAGAGGATCTATATTTGTAGAGGTGTGGGGCCCAGGCCGGGTCCCTGTCTCTGTGTATAAACTGTACAGACTGTGACCGCCTTGCCTGTGTGTGTATGTGTGTGCGCGTCTGTTCCGCGTGGCAGTGGCTGTGGCCATGGCTCTGTGCCCACCAGCATCTCCCTTCTGAGATGCCAGCCTCTCTTGCTCCCGGAGCCTCCGCCTCCCCCCGTGTCATCTCCCTTCTGTTATCGCTGACAGCTTTTTTGCGTCTCATTTGTCACGGAGCCCTGAGCGCATGGTGATGCTCGGGTCTGCCCCCGACCCCCTGCCACAGGCCGGAAGCCACGGGGGGGCCCCCTGGGGAAGCTAACCCGGCCCCTTCCCCCAGGAGTCACTGTGCCAGTCCCACCACATCCTGGAAGAGGAGGGGGCCCCGGGAAGGGGCCTCCCCTACATCGCTGCTGTCGTCCACGCCCTGCTGGACCGGCCTTAGGGGTGAAGGTGGGGGCAGGGCCCACCCCGCCTGGGACCCCGGGAGCAGAAGACGCGCCTGGGCTCCACGCTCTGAGACAAAGCACTCGGTGAGGGCGGCCTGGGTCTGGGCCCCCTTGGCCTGCAGGCCTGGCTGCCTCTGGGACCGAGGGTCTGGGTGGAAGGACCACGGGTGTCGCAGGTGTCGTGTCAGCTGCAATAAACAGAAGCCAGAAGCCCTCTGGGTGGCCCTCAGGTGTAACTGTGTCTGAGAGCACGCGCGTCGCGGGATTGTGGGGGGGCCTCTTTGTCCGGAATTCACCGCCCGGTCGCCAGGGGGCGCCCGCGGGAGCCCCGCGGGGGCACGCGCCACGTGGCCGGGAGACGCACAGGGCGCCGGCGTCGCCGCGAGGCCTCTAGGGTGGGTTCGCCAGGAGGGCTGGTTCGCGCCGCGCGGCAGAGGGAGGCTGAGCGGGCCGGGCTGGGCGGCGGGGACACTGCGGTTGTAGCCCTGCGCTCGGGAACGCGGAATGTTGCCCTGGTCGCCGCCACGGTGGGGCGCGGGCCCGGAGGAGGCGCCCGAGGGACCAGGCCTTGCGGCGGGCAAGGACCAGGGCCAGCCCTGGAGCTCCGGAGCGGACGCCCCCAGGGATCTGGGGACATCCCCATGGGACAGGTGAGGGGCTCGGCCGGAGCCGCGGGGGGACAACGACTGGGGACCTCCATGCCTTCACCACGCGCTCTGCGGAGGTTTCTCCATTGTCCTTGCCGGAGTTTGGGTCCCTCGGCCTCCCTTGCACCAGGCACCCTTGGGCTCCAGGGGAAGGTGCGTGGGGGCGGTGTGACTGCAGCCTCAGTCCCTGCCCCTCCAGGCCACGGCCCCCATCCCGTAGCCCTTCCTGGACCTGGAGAGAGCAGCTGCCGCTGCGCCACCACCCGCCAGGCCCAGCCACTGAGCAACCCCCCAGAGCCCCAGGTAGGACGAGTCCTGCTGCCTCTACTGCCCCCAAGAGCCTCTCTGACTCTGAGCCTGTTTTAATCCCCAAGTGTCCCCCCAGCTCCCCGTTCCCCCCAGGTGGCCTGGGAGGTGGACCCCTCGAGGATGACTCCACTAGCGCCCTGGGACCCCAAGTACGAAGCGAAAGCGGGCCTTCAGCCGGTATGGGTGAGTTGAGGGCAAACCTGTGGGGCTGGCTGGGGTGTTCAGGGAGCTGCACGGTGGCCTGAGGCTCCAGTGGTCTGTCCTCCTCACCCTAGGGGGCCAACTGTAGCTCAGGAGCCTCGTTCTCAGGCCGGACGTTGTGTCACCCCTCGTTCTGGCCGCTGTATGAGGCAGCCTCGGGCAGGGGTCTCAGGCCCGTGGCCCCTGCCACAGGGCATTGGAATGGACAGCAGGCGCACCCAGATGCAGGTACCTCCCTTGGTCCTCTGGGGGTACAAGGCTGCCCCAACTCCTCCCAGAACCAGTGCCCAGGGGTGGGAGCCCACAGCCTGCCACGCTAGTGGTGTTTCCTTCTAGGGTTCCCGGTGATGTGCTGTGAAGATGTCTTCCTCTTGGACCCTCTGCTGCCCCGGGGGCAGCGTGTCCCCCTGTACCTGTCCAAGGCCCCCCAGCAGGTGAGAGCTCTTCCCCCTCCCTGGCCTTACCCCAGCCTCTAGGCGTGCCTGGCAGGAAACATGTCCCATTCTCTCTCCTCAGGTGATGGGCTCCCTGAAACTGCTGCCGCCGCCCCCCATTATGTCTGCCTGGGTCCTCCCCCGCCTGTCACCCTCCCGGGGCCCCTCCACCGCCTGGCTCAGTGGGCCGGAGCTGATCGCTCTCACTGGCCTACTGCAGATGAGCCAGGGGGAACCCAGGCCCAGCTCCTCTGTGGCTGCCACGCCCCCTGCTGGCCCCCCAGACCCTACCTCTGACCCACCAAGCCCCTGTGGTAGCCCCAGCAGTTCTCAGGGTGCTGACCTCTCTCTCCCACAGACCCCAGACACCCACTGTCCATAGCCTTCTCGGGGCAGAGTGGGCTGGTTGTGTTGACAATAAAGCAGTGTTGGTTTGCAAAACAGGCTCCATGTGGCTGGGAGCAGAGTAGGGCATAGAGGCAGGAATGAGGTCTCTTTCTGTCCCACTGCAGATCACCCCTTGCTGTGTTAGGTGGAGGACGGGGGTATCCATGACCTAAGGCATTTCTGGGCTGACCGGACAGAGCCCTTTTAATGAGTGAGTGGGTGGTCTGCATGGCAGTGCAGAGCTGAATTTATAGGAAGCAAGGAGCCATAAACTGCCAGGTGGGGGAGTAAGTAGGGGCACCTCACTTTTAGGGGGCACTAGCGGTAAGATCCCTGGTGCTCCCACACCTCTTGTGCTGGGGCTCCCGGAGTTCATTTCTGGGCTGGGTAGGGTAGTTGTTTGGCTCAGAGGAGACAGAACGCACTGCAGGTGTGTGGGGGAGGGTGCCGGTCCACATGAATGTCACCATTGGCGGAAAGGTGGCCCCGCCACAGCCGACCTGAGACTCTAGAGATTCTTGCACGAGCTCTGCAGAGAAACAGAGGATCAGGGCTTCAGCTGAGAAAGCCCAGAAGTGTGTAGTTTCAGTGGTTTGGGCGGGGATGGGTTCTAGAATTTTCTCCCATAAAATAGCCCAACTTCTTGGGGAACCTCCTACTCAAGACTTAGGTGTCACAGCTGGAAGGGACAGAGTGGGCAGAGACCCCAGCTTGTTGCCCTGCAGGTCACTTGTCCGAGGTGGCATCTGGGTCTTAAAGCCCCTCCCGTGGTGGGGGGTTAGGAGGCAGGGTGGGGGGCATTACAATACCACTTCCTCCTATCCCTCCCTCAGCCACCCCCCAATCAGTCAGCAGGAGAGAGCTGCCTGGGTCTCAGGTCTCCTCACCGGCGCCTCCGGGGAGTTCTAGAACTCAATGCCCCTGTAGCTATGCGGGCGGAGCGTGCAGGCCCTGGGAACATCATCAAGTGCCCCCAGAGAAAGGACCAGGACCAGGTCGACATAGCTGAGGCAGCTTGTCAGGGGCTCTGGCCTGGCAGTGCGTGTTCGGAGGCTCTGGGGCCTATAACTTGATGCACACTTCCTCCCCAGCCAGCTCCGAGGGGGCAGGAGCAGCGCTGAGCCCCTACCCGTCCCCAGCCAGCCCCCACATCGTGATGGGCGCTCCTTGACCTGGGTCCAGGCTCCTGAGCCTGGACTTGTAGGAATGGTCCGCATGGGCTCGTAGTCACTCCCCACTCCCTTGGTTATGTAGCCCCGACCCTGCCCCTTGGGGTAGGAGGCTGCTGCCCCCAGCCTCGCCAAGGTCTTGAAGGCTGCTTGCTCGATCCCCTCTCGGAGACACCCCTGATGGCTCAGGCCACTTGACTGGGCCACAGAAGCCGGGGTCTCAGGGATGGGGAGTCTGAAGATGCTCATAGGAGGGTCCCTGAGCGCCTGGGCCTCATTGTGCCCGGAGAACTTTTTTTTTTTTTTTTTTGAGACGGAGTCTAGCTCTGTTACCCAGGAGTGCAGTGGCTGATCTTGGCTCACTGCAACCTCCGATTCCCTGGTTCAAGCGATTCTCCTACCTCAGCCTCCTGAGTAGCTGGGATTACAGGCATGTGCCACCACGCCCGGCTAATTTTTGTATTTTTAGTAGAGATGGGGTTTCACCATGTTGGCCAGGCTGGTCTCGAACTCCTGACCTCAGGCGATCCTGACCTCAGGCGATCCGCCCACATTGGCCTCCCAAAGTAATGGGATTACAGGCGTGAGCTACCGCGCCGGGCCTGTGCCCGGAGAACTCTAAACCTGCAAACCCTTTAATGTTTGAACTTTCGGTGACCTGGGGCAGGGGCGAGCCACGGAGAAACCACAGCCACAAGCCCCCGGGGGCCCCAGCAACCCCGGGCTCGGGCGTCACCGCGCGCCTCGAGCAGGGCGTTGTATCACGCCTGCTGCTCCGCCTCGCCTGCCGCCGCCACGCGCAGGCTGTTGTCGTGGGTGTAGAGGACGATCAGGTGGTGCTGGCGCGTCTGCGCGCTTGTTGATGGTGCACGCGCCCGCCAGGCTCAGGCTGAGCTGGGGCCGCGCTCGGCCCGTGCGAAACTTGTGCTCGCTCTCAGAAGACTCGGGACGTGGCGGGTCTGCGCGCAGGTGGCGGCAGAGTCTCACGCGTGCAGGGCAGGCCCAGGGTAGCGGCTGGCTGAGGGGCACGGCGGCCATTCCCGGCTCTCCCCGAGGCCGCCGCCCGTGGGCTTCATTCGGGGGCCAAAGGCAATAAAGTCTGCAGGAGAGGCAGAGATGGCTGGGTCTCGTGTCCTGAGCACGGGGAGAGGCCAGCAGGGATGGGGGTGAGTTGGTGAACTCGGGCAGGGAGTCCAGCGTCTTGATGTCCACCGTCTCTCCTGGGCTCCTGACTGGAAGTTTGGGGCAAGGGCTCTGCGCACAGCGAGTGTCCCGGTGGCTGCTGCCCGTGGCCTGGGCTCCCCACTACCTCCCTCAGCCGACCGCTCCGGAACCCCCACCCCACGAGACGAATCCTCACGTCGCCCGGGCGCTGGAATTTGAGTAGGGAAGTCCAAGAGAGGCGGCCTCGACCCCAAGACTGAGCCTTTACAGGGGCAGGGAGCGTGGGGGCGTCTCTACCGATCAGCTGACTGCGGTCCGGACACGTTGCCGGGCAACCGAGAAAGCCTCCGTGTGAGGCCAGTGCGATCGGACTTCTGGCAGCGGTGGTGGCGCTGGCGATTAGAGGGCGGCGGAGCGGGGCCTCCACGCACCCTGCCGGCTCCTGCGGCGCCCCCCTCGGCCTATAGGTGTCTTTCCTGTGTGTACCCCCTCCCCATCCAGGAGTGGTTTTGTGCCCTTCCAAGTAACCCAAGGAGCCACCGTCACTGAGCACTACGCTGGATTATTTCTGAGCTGGAGATTCAGTTTCTTTAGGGTTTGGGGTGATAGGTGACTTGGAATAAGTAGGTTCAGGGGATAGTCCCTGTGCACAGACCATACTCACTGGAACCCAGTCAGGTGGCCACTGAAGGAGACCTCGGAGGAAGAGGCCATCTCTCAGGAAGACACCCTCGGGCTGCCCCAGTGCTCTGGGCCCCTCCTCACCACCATTGCCCAAAAATGCCATCACGGGACCACCTGAAGGCTCTGACCATGGATGTGTGGACTTCCTGGTGGAGGTACCCTTTGCTTCTTGAAAAAATTGCGATTGGGCTGGGGACTGGACATTTTTGCACTCAGTTCTGATCCAAGGACCACTGACCTCCCCCCCCCAGGGGGATGGGGGTGAAGGTGCACAAGACAAACCAGCAAGTGACACCTGGCGGGAACTTAGAGGACCCTGAGATATCACCCAAGGCGACTAAGGTGCCTAAAGGGGGAAGCTGAGTCAGGGAGGAGAGGCCAACGTGCAGCCCCCATAAAGATGGCGTTCAGGGAGGAGCTCCCTTAGGGAAGGGACAAGGTATGACAAAGACATAACAAGAGAACAGAAGCAAGGACCCAGACCTAGTGCAAGGGCCAGGGCAGCCCGAGCAGCGCGGGCAGGGCTTCCCACCATGCTTCCTGCTTCCTGGGGAAGGGGCCCTACGTGAGTGGGAATTTGGGAGACAAGTGCCGTGTACATGGAGCTGGGGTCCTCGCACACTTATTCCAAGGTCACGCTGAGAGGGAGATGCAGGGAACCAACCAGCACCCAGCCAGCATGCAGGTGGGACCCAGGGCTTGCTCCAGGTGACCCCTGGTAAGCCAAAGCCCCACTGGGGTGCAGGAGAGGCTCGCAGCACAGGTGGTGTGGTGTGGGGCGGGGCTTGGCAACTGCCCAGTGGTAGGTGTTGGCCAGAGAGGCAATGGCTCCGTAAATGGCCACCAAAACTGGACTGTGTTCAAGGCCATAGCCCCACATGGCCAAGGGCCTGGATACAGGCATCATGTGCAAAGGGGCAGGGACACAAAAGACATGTGCATACCCCTCCCCCTCCCAGTCCTGCTGCTGCCTCAAGGAGGCCACCAAAGGGCCCCTGTCCCTGCTGCACTCCTGGCCCAGGAGCCTTTTTTACTCCCTGAGGCTTGAAGATACCTGAGGAAGGTCTCTTTATACCTTCCCCTTCCCATTCCTCATCAACCAGGTCCCCCTGCAGCACCCTTCCTTGTGAAATCACAGCTGCTATGACAGTGACCAGCTCCAAACCACCCTGTCACTGAACCTTGGGTGCTAGGTGATGCATGGGCAGGAAAGGCAGGAAGAGCAGGGATCTGAGGGTCTGGTGTCTGGGCAAGCCTCAGGGGTGGGGTGGGTACTGATCAATGCCAGGTGATCGGACCCCCTGAGTACCAGGACAAGCCTGGAGTCACGCAACTGGCCTACATCAGTTGCCTTGGCAACACACTGCCCTTGGCCCTACCCCGAAAATATTTATTTCAGCCGGTAGCCCTGGTAACTTGAGTGGCTCCCCAGGGACAGGAAGTGGCAGAACCTCAGCTCTGCCTCTCCTGACCTGAGGGGTCCATTTTTCATCCATCAGGGACGGGGCACTGCGTTCTCAGCCCCTATGGAAGAATGTTATGGGGTTGGGGGAATCCACAGGGAAGAGACGAGGCTGTTCCAGCGTGCGCCTCCTTCCTCAGCCTGAGGCCTTGCTCCTCTGTGGAAAGCAACACAGGGACAGAGCCACACATTCAGCCCCTACCCTCAGCCCTGCGACCATTTCCTGGCCTGCAGGTCTGACCTGCAAGCTCCAATGTGGAGACACTTGGGGGCTGACTCCTGCTTCCTCACGTGGGGATGGCCCACAGGTGACCGGCTGAATGCTGGGGCCATGCTAGAGGACTGCTGTCAGCAGAGCATGGTCCCCGCATTGGCCAGAAGACTGGTGTGAGCCCAGGTGAGTCACTCTAGCCCCGTGGTGTGTGCAGTGGGTTTGAATCTGCAGCTACCAGGCAATGTTTTCTCCATTTCCTCTCAGGCCAGGCCTTTCTCCATTCTTTGCTACTCTCCAGGAGAGGCGGCTCATTGGAGTGCTGCAGCCTGAGCTGCTGAGGCTGTCCCCAGCCAAGGAAGGCAGCTCCTAGTGTCAGCCTGTGCCCAGAGAACCCTGGGGCCTGAGGCTGACCTGGCGTTAACTTCTTACTGCTCATCTAGCTCTGGCCAGCGAGCAGGCTGGAGTCCTTGTGGGCTGGAGGGGAGGGAGTCTGCAGGGAGGACCCGGGTCTGGGCCCAGACAGTGAAGAGATGCTGGGACACAGTATGGGGTGACAGAAGCGGGGGAAAGCCCTTCGGTTTAGCCTCAGTTCCAAACCTCGGTGCTCCTGGCATAGGGGAAGGGTGATGGAAACTGGGGGAAAAGAACAGAAAGGCTCCTCCCCCAATACACCATAACAGATTCCAGCTGCCCTCCCTCCAGCTCTAAGCAGAAAGGAACGAACTGGTAAGAGTATTAGGTAGAGGGACACAGAAATAATCTAGGGTGGAGAAGAGGGGAGAAGGAGAAGAGATGGAACATGCAAAGGTCAGGGAGCGAAGCGGGAGACTACCCAGGAGACAGAAGGAGGGCAGAGGCTGGGAGAAGAACAGGAACAGAAAGGATGGGTCCTGATTTTTGGAAAAGACAGGGATGCCAAGCCCGGCCTAGAAAATAGCAGCAGCTAGAGGTATTTCCAGAAAAATCTTCAAAGTAAATACACCAATCACCCAATTCCCGTATCTCTTTGCTGCTCTCTGTGGAAGACCCAGACAAACCCCCAAGAATGAACAGCCACGGGGCCAGGGCAATGGTGGAAAGGGAGGGGCCTCTCCTGGCCTTGGGCCAAACAGCAAGGCGGCCTCTGCCCAGCCAGGTGAGGTGTTTGCCACCCACCCCCTGACCAGGTCTGTCTTGTCACCACACAAATAGCCCAGACACCACGGCTGTTGCCACAACATCCCCAGGTGGAAAGAGCCTGGGGCAGAGAATGTCCCAGACCCAGGAGGGGTCTACTTCCACCTCCACGTTGGCACCAACCTCCTTTGCCCACCCCGACCCCAAGTGGGCATCCCCCTCACATCAAACAAACTCCAGTCCACGGCAGTGGCGGCCCCTCTCCCGCCACGCTTCTCGTTGCTAATGCAGGACTCTTGTTTAGACAGGGACCAGCTGTGCCCTGTCTCTGGCCAATGGCAGCATCATCACTGGCCCAGGCAGTCCAGCCCAGCAGAGCCAGGTCAAGGATCAGTCATGTTGACTGACCTGCAACCCTTCAAAGTGGCCTGAAGCAAAACCACGAGAGCCATTTTCTCTTTCGTTCCAATGCAGTTCTTTTCTAACACTGCCTGCAATGAGCTTTGGTGCAGATATTTGGGGATGGGGAGGCACATGGAGAAAAAAAAAAAAAAGACCAGGCAATTGCACAAAGCCTTTCCCTGGAAAACCCAGGCTCTGGGGATGGTGGGGGTCAGGACACATAGCTGCCCCCCTCCAGCCCTGGAGCTCCAGCTTTGATGGTCGAGGCACAGATGGGGATTCATCCCATTCCCCACATATGAGAGCAGTCTGGGAGCGGGAGATCGGCTGGGTGTGTGTATATATGTATGTATGTGCATATAGATAGATCTATTTATATATAATAGGCTATATTAGAAAATCCTCTCTATGTATAAATATAAAACACTGGTATCCAAACATGACACCAACAGCTAACTAAAGTGCTTGACAGGAGCTGGGCCCGGGTGAGCTCAAAGGTAAACCGCTCATCCTGGTGGACACTGGGGAAGCAAAACAATGGGGGACCCCTTCAGCAGGGGGTGCTGCAGGAGGAAAGTATGTGCTGGCCAAGCTGGGCCACCAAGAGCACTTGGGCCACCTGGGCCTTCTGGCTCCCGGGACTGTCTGGTCACTGCCCTGTCAACACTGTGCCTCGTGTTTCCCCTACCTTCCCCACTGTGCTCCCATCCACGAGGAGCACAGCGCTGGTGAGCTGGGCCAAGGGAAGAGCTGTTCCCACGGGGGAAGGCTGGCCAGTCTGTGCTCGCAATGTCCTCCATCCACGGGGCTGGGAGTGGGGGAGCACTGTGCAGCGAGAGCAGGGGAGCAGGGGGGCTGTCCTAACTGATCATTTGAAAAAAAATCCCTCCCCTCAACCATCACTCCTCCAGGCCAGGCCCTGCCCGTACTCCTCCTGGGCTTCCTGCCTGGGTGGGGGTGGGACGAGGGAGGGGAGCAGAGGCTTTGTGGAATCTGAGGACAGCCACCTTTCACCTGTAGGCCCCAAGCAAAGCATTAGCACCTCCACCATCCCCAAGGCCCATAGAAACACCCACAGGTAAGTCGTCACCAGAGCTCTAGGGAGCAGAGGGCCCCAGAAGGCAGGGAAGGGGCCCCCCAAAAACACAGTGCTACAAGAAGGGGTTGGTGGTTGGAGGCTTGGAGGCAAATGGGCTTGATGAAGGTCCAGTCTGGAAAGAAAGAACAACACATTTTCCAGTTAGGGGAGAGGAGCTGGAAGCTTAGAAGAAAGGCAGCCAGGAGTCCTTTCTCCTGAAAAATCGCTATGCTGAGGGCAGTGGGAAAGTGAGGGAGAAGAGGCCAGGCGTGGTGGCTCATACCTGTAATCCCAGCACTTTGGCAGGCTGAGGTGGGCTGATCACCTGAGGTCAGGAGTTCAAGACCAGCCTGGCCAACATGGGAAAACCCTCTTTCTACTAAAAATACAAAAATTAGCCAGGTGTGGTGGTGCACACCTGTAGTCCCTGCTACTCGGGAGGCTGAGGCAGGAGAATTGCTTGAACTTAGGAGGTGGAAGTTGCAGTGAGCCAAGATTGGGCCACTGAAGTCAAGCCTGGGAGACAGAGCAAGACTGTCTCAAAAAAAAAAAGAAGGAAAGTGAGGGAGAAGGGAGCCAAGGGCAGGGTTGGAACGGCATGGGAGATGCCAGCGCCCAGAAGAGCTGAGGCCCAAGCTCAGCCCTGGCTTGGACAACGCAGACCTTCGTGAGGAAGGGGCACAGGGGCCACCTCACATCAGCCTCTTCTGGAAGGATTGTCCCAGAGGGAAAGCCCACTCACCGTACCACAGCACCCCTGCTGGGGTACTCACCATGAAGGGGTTGGTGGAGATCCCAACTGGCTGGCTCAGTGGCCTCTGCCCCAACTTGGCTGATCCTAAGTCCCCGAAGGAAGAGCCTGGGGGGCGAGAGCAGTCACTCAGCTGACACCAGCCCACCTTCCTGCAGGCAGACAGCAAGGGAGGCCCTCCTAAACTGGGGGAGTAAGGGAAGGGAGCAGTGGAAGTACCCGGGCGGGTCTGCTGCTTCCCTGGTCCCCCCTGCTGGTCAGAAACGGCACTGCATGGGCTCTGATGAGGTCAGAGGGACAACTAACTGATCTCTATGCAGAGACTGGATGGGGTGAAAGGGGTTGTCCATTTGCAGCTCTTACCATTCTGCTGCTGAGCCAGCGGGGTCTGCGGGGGGAACAGCGGTGCTGGGAAGGAGCTGGCGAAGGCCCCGGTGGGTGGCACTGCCTGGGGGAAGCCAGACCCAGCACTGCTCATCCCAAAGCCTGCTGGAGTGAGAGACGAGAGGTTCAGGTGAACTTCTGGAAGGTGGGCTGGAGAACTGTTTTTCCTAAGTCCCTCTAAGATGGGAAAATGGGATATAGTTTTCCCCTGACATGAGAAGCAAGGGACCCAGCGGAAATACCCTGAACCAGCCATGGAACTCTGCTGCTTCTCACGCCACCAAACAACCCTGCCCTCTCCCTGCCCAGGGGTGCGTGGCAGGGAGGGCATAGTGGTTCCAGGCACGGGCATGGTGCAGGACTGGGCTAGCCTCCCACTACCTGCTAAACTGCAAAAACGGTGCAAACTTTAACGCTGTCTGTGCCTTAGTTCTCTCATCTCTAAAATGGGGACAGTCCGTCTCCTAGGGCTGCTGTGAAGATTCAATCAGGGCCACAAAACCCTCAGCAATCCGCCCACCACACAGCTCTGCTGCATTCACTCTTATTCCTCTCTCTCAGGCCTCGAGGCTTCAGCCAGCATGAGTCTGAAGGGAGAGCAGCAGAGGCTGGGGAGGGCTGGGGTGAGAGGAGACCACAGGCCTGGAACTGATGGAAGCAGGGAACAGCATGAGTGTTTCAGGTGGCTTAAGCTTGGGGGCACAGAAGAGATTGGGGCTGGGTGCCCAAAGGGACACTGCCGAGGGCTGGAGACAGGAGAATCGTTGCCACTGTTGGTCAACTTTAAAACAGTCCTCAGGGCCGGGCGCGATGGCTCACGCCTGTAATCCCAGCACTTTGGGAGGCCGAGGCGGGCGGATCACAAGGTCAGGAGATCGAGACCACGGTGAAACCTCGTCTCTACTAAAAATACAAAAAAAATTAGCCGGGCGCAGTGGCGGGCGCCGGTAGTCCCAGCTACTCAGGAGGCTGAGAGGCAGGAGAATGGCATGATCCCAGGAGGCAGAGCTTGCAATGAGCCGAGATCGCGCCACTGCACTCCAGCCTGGGCGACAGAGCAAGACTCCGTCTCAAAAAAAAAAAAAAAAAAAAACAGTCTTCAGTGCGGTCTCCAGTAAGTAGTTGCCTGTGTGCTTCTAATTCTAAAATCTGGCTCTGTGACCTGGGTGCTAGGTGGCCTGGCACCGTGTGGGCAGGGGAAGAACCAGGCTGTCTGCTTCTCCTGACAGCATGAGACGAAGGGTTAAGTGAGAGACTGTAGGGTAATGTGAGCCCTGGGAGTCTCAGATGGTCAGGACAAGGGACCTGTGCTCGAGGCTTACCTGGCGCCAAGCCATTGGGCTGGAATGGGTTGGTGGAAGGCAGCGGGGGCTGGGCGGCGGGAGCTGCAAAAGGGTTGGTGAAGCCTGCCCAGGTGGAATGGGGAGCAGAAGGAGAGAGAGATGGTTACTTTTTTTTCTCACTTGCTTCATCCTGTGATGCCTAAGCATTCCTCTCAATCTATCCCCTTCCCACCCTGTCCAGAGTCCCCAGACTCCTCCTGGCTTCAGGTCCCCTCCCCTGGGTCTCCACAGGCAGGACTCACCTCCAAAGGCCAGCCCTGTGCTGCTGCTGCTGCCCATCGTGACGGACTGGAGTGGGGGGACCTGGCCGGCCATCCCGAAGAGGCTGCGACACGGGGAGAGAGAAGTCATGCACAGCTGCCAGGGCTAATCAAACCTGAGTGAGGGGCCAGGAGATGCCAACCCACCTTGCTCTTCAGGGTGAGTGAGGGAGAGGAGGGGAAGGGAGAACCGCCAGGAGATGCCGATGGGGCTGGGAGGAGCAAGGCCAGGCTTCGGGCGGCTCTCCTGCCCTAGAGCACACTGTCCGTACCTACCTGCTAGGAACACCTGCAGTGGGCACACCGGGTCCCAGGAAGCTGCCCACGTCTGTGAGGCTGTTTGGCTGACTGGTGGGTGCCAGCGGAGCGGCACCAAATGGAGTCCCCTGGCTGCTCCCTGGGCAGTTGTGGAAAATACAACAGGGAGAGCTGAGGTGAGACAGAGTGGGAGGGGCAGGAGAGGAGATGGAGATGGCGGTGGTGATGGATTGGAGTTGTGGCATGACAGGCGCCCACTGGGTTCTCTGAGCCAGCCCATTTTCCCAGGGACCACCCAGTTCAGGAGGTCTTGTCTCCTACCAAGAGTTCTGGGCAAGGTGACAGCCCAGTCTTTCTCCATGTCCCCTGCGCTCAAAGCTGCGCTTCGGAGAGGAAAGCAGCTCGTCCCTGGGTCAGGCTGTTCTCCTCCTGCTCCCGTTTGGCTTTCATGTCCCACTTTTCCCTCAAGAGATGGAAAAGCCTGTCCTTTCCTCAAACCCGCCTTTCCATTTATTAGAACGTGGCAGGGAGGGGCAGGCAGAGGCAACATGGAGGACAGTAAGTCCTATCACGCTCAGGAGGCTTCTGGCCTGTGCAGCCTCCAGCCGTCAGCACTATCACTTCCCCATGTAGCTGCCGCCTCTCAGGAGGCCGCCCCAATTCCCTGAGCCTGGACGCTCTGCTCGTGGCGCCAGCCCCGCTGCCGGGTTCTCCTGCCCTCCCTCCTCTTCACAGCCAAAAAGAAAAAGCACAGAGGGCAAGGCCCACATGGATATCTTACAAAACAGCCGAGGGCCAAGAGTCCTGGAAATTCCAGGCAATCTTGTCTCAGGGAAAGAGGTGGAGTCCCTGTCATTTTAAGAGAGCCTCCTCTTTGCGCATCAAAGTCTCCTCTCTATCTTGGGACCCTATTGACCATACTGGGCTGCTGTGAATGTAAAAGAAGAGCCCAGATGGAAAAAGGCTTTATTGACAGGACGCGGTGGTTCATGCCTATAATCCCAGTACTTTCAGAGGCTGAGGAGAGCAGATTACTTGAGGTCAGGAGTTCGAGACCACCCTTGGCAACATGGCAAAACCGTCTCTACTAAAAATACAAAAATTAGCTGGGCGTGGTGGCAGGTGCCTGTAATCCCAGCTACTTCAGAGGCTGAGGCAGGAGAATCACTCCAACCTGGGAAGCAGAGGTTGCAGTGAGCTGAGATCACACCATTGCACCCCAGCCTGGGCAGCAAGAGCAAAACTCCGTCTCAAAAAAAAAAAAAAAAAAAAAAAAAAAAAAACGGAGGCCAGGCGCAGTGGCTCAAGCCTGTAATCCCAGCACTTTGGGAGGCCGAGACGGGTGGATCACGAGGTCAGGAGATCGACACCATCCTGGCTAACATGGTGAAACCCCGTCTCTACTAAAAATACAAAAAACTAGCCGGGCAAGGTGGCGGGCGCCTGTAGTCCCAGCTATTCGGGAGGCTGAGGCAGGAGAATGGCGTAAACCCGGGAGGCGGAGCTTGCAGTGAGCTGAGATCCGGTCACTGCACTCCAGCCTGGGCAACAGAGCGAGACTCCATCTCAAAAAAAAGGAGATCTGGCTGGGTATGGTGGCTCACGCCTGTAATCCTAACACTTTGGGAGGCCAAGGTGGGCGGATCATGAGGTCAGGAGATCGAGACCATCCTGGCTAACATGGTGAAACCCCATCTCTACTAAAAATACAAAAAAAAAAATTAGCCGGGTGTGGTGGTGGGCGCCTGTAGTTCCAGCTACTCAGGAGGCTGAGGCAGGAGAATGGCGTGAACCCAGGAGGCGGAGCTTGCAGTGAGCTGAGATTGCGCCACTGCACTCCAGTCTGGGCGACAGAGCGAGACTCCATCTCAAAAAAAAAAAAAAAAAAAAAAAGAGGGAGATCTTCCACATGTCAGGCACTATGCATAAATAACAGTGACCCCGGGCCTTAAGTTGGAGAAGTTGAGAATCTAGCAGGGAAGACCAAGTGCCCAGTGCCTACTTGCTGCCAGGTCCTGAAGCCCCGCTCCCTCTCACTGAGTGTCGGCACTTGTAAGACAGTGCTCTCCTTTGCCACCTCCTTCCTAAATGTCTGGGCTTTCTAGATGAACGAGTGCTGGCTTCCAGCTTCCTCCTGGGAAAGGCTACAATGCCACTGTGTTTACTTGGTCATCAATCCTTTCTAATCCACAGGATGTAAGGCAGGCTAGAAAGCCAGCTGGCTGGGGTCGGGCCCAGTGGCTCACACCTATAATCCCCACACTTTGGGAGGCTGAGGCAAGCAGATCGCTTGAGGTCAGGAGTTCGAGACAAGCCTGGCCAACATGGCAAAACCCTGTCTTTACTAAAAGCACAAAAATAAGCTGGGCATGGGGGTGCATACCTATAATCCCAGCTACATGGGAGGCTGAGGCACCAGAATCACTTGAACCTGGAAGAGGAAGATTGCAGTGAGCCAAGATCAAGCCACTGCACTCCAGCCTAGGCAATAGGGCGAAACTGTTTAAAAAAAAAAAAGCCAGCAGCATGGTGTTGGATCCTCTACTGACTCTCCCAGTTGAGGCCTTTCCCTGTCTGCCTGCCTCCAAGTACAGTGTGTGGAATTTCCACGCGAGCACAGCTCCCTCTCCTCGGATGGTTGACTCTTTGTACTACTGTGGTCCTTCATGTTCCAGGAGCTCACCCCCGTGAGGACCAAGCTGGGAGAGAGGCTGCAGGCCATGCTGTGCCTCCCTGTGGACACTAGGGGGCAGAACCATCCCTAGCCCAGGCGGGGTTGGCCCTTTGCACAGAGTGCATTCTCATAAAGGAGGTGGTGGCCCAAGAAACACCTGCGCTCCTGTTTGCTTTTCATTTCATGTTTTTTTTTTTTTTTTTTTTTTGAGGCAGGGTTTCATTCCAGTTGCCCAGGCTGGAGTGCAATAGCACAATCTCAGCTCACTGCAGCCTCGACCTTCAGGGCTCAGCTGATTCTGCCACCTTAGCCTCCTGAGTAGCTGGGACTATAAGTGCATACCACCATTCCCAGCTAATTATTTGTAGTTTTGGTAGAGATGAAGTTTTGCCATGTTTCCCAGGCTGGTCTCGAACTCATGAGCTCAGGTGATCCGCCCCCCTCAGCCTCCCAAAGTGATGGGATTACAGGCATAAGCCACCACACCCGGCCTTCATGCGCTTCTTACGCCACACAGCTAGATTTCTACCGTGCCTTATTGCAGTTTCAGAGAAACAGTTTTGAAAACCTCCCCTCTCTCCATACTCCCCCTCAGAAATATAAAAATAAAAGCAGGCTTGTCAGAAAAGACACCCACCTCTCAAAATCTCCTCTCTCAGTTCACACCCAATAGCTAAATCACACTCACAGGAACACCTGCATGATCATGGTGTAGTGGGAAGTGGTTCTGCCAATTATCAGCATTAGATCTGGGCCAAGTTGAGCCAGTTTCCTGCAAAGGGAGGCTCTTTCCTTCCTCATGGACATAGTGCACGAAGGTGCCCAACAATGGCAGAATCTTCGGAAATGTTTCTTGGCTCTGGGTTTGGCTGTAGGTTGACTGTTTTTGTTTTGTTTTGTTCGAGACGGAGTCTTGCTCTGTCACCCAGGCTGCACAATCTCAGAGGCACAATCTCAGCTCACTGCTACCTCAGCCTCCCCGGTTCAAGCAATCTTCTTGCCTCAGCCTCCCCAGTAGCTGGAACTATGGGCACGCACCACCACGCTCGACCAATTTTTGTATTTTGGTAGAGGGGGTTTTCACCATGTAGGCCAGGCTGGTTTCAAACTTCTAACCTCAAATGATGCACCCCCTCAGCCTCCCAAAGTGCTGGGATTACAGGTATAAGCCGCCACGCCCAGTGATTGACTGCTTTTTGAGACAGCCAGATAGTGGACAAAAGGTTTAATGCTTGGGATGTCTGTGGGGCTGAGCCCTTCCTTCTCCCTGAGTCTGCCCCAAAAACTCTCTTTAGAGCAATCAACTGTACTGGGAAGGCATTTCAGAAGGGACACATCTATAACTTATAGGCTGTTTCCTCGAGTGCTCCCATTCCTGGGAGCACACCTTTCTTACTAAATTGAATATTCCTGCACCAATGTACAATTCCTGCCAACAGCGCACAAGAAGGTCCTTTCCCCCACATGATACTGGCCATTATCAATCTAAAAATTTTGCCAATATGATGTGCAAAACTATCTTATCCTAGTTTGCATTTCTCTGATTAGTTAGGTTGAGGATATTTTCTTTTTTTTTTTTTTTTTTTTGAGACGAAGTCTTGCTTTTGTCGCCCAGGCTGGAGCGCAATAGCGCGATCTCTGCTCACTGCAACCTCCGCCTCCCAGGTTCAAGCGATTCTCCTGCCTCAGCCTCCCAAGTAGCTGCGATTACAGGTGCCTGCCACCACGCCCGGCTAATTTTTGTATTTTTAGCAGAGATGGGGTTTCACCACGTTGGCAAGGCTGGTTTCAAACTCCTGACCTCAGAGTGATCCACCTGCCTCAGCTTCCCAAACTGCTGGGATTATAGGCATGAGCCACTGCGCCTGGCCTATTTTCATATTTTTTTTTTCTGGGTGTTACCTGCTTGTATCTCTTGTCCATTGTTCTATTTTCATATTCGCAGGAATTTTAAAAATACTTTATAGATACTAACTTCCATCTGTTTTCTATGTTGTATCGTCTCTCCATCTGTTTCATGCCTTTAAGCTTTGTTTATGTCATCTTTTATCATACAGAATGTGACCTATGGCCAGGCATGGTGGCCCATGCCTGTAATCACAGAATTTTGGGATGCCAAGGCAGGAGGATCACTTGAGGTCAGGAGATTGAGACTGGCCTGGTCAACATGGTGAAACCCCATCTCTACTTAAAATACAAAAATTAGCCAGGCACTGTGGCATGTGCCTGTAATCCTGCTACTCAGGAGGCTGAGGCAGGAGAATCGCTTGAATGAGATTGCGCCATTGCACTCTAGCCTGGGCGACAGAGTAAGACTCTGTCTCAAAAAACACACAAACAAAAAAACAAAAAACAACAAAAACTAGAATGTGACCTATGTGATTTCTCTTTGTTAGAATTTATGGAGATTCTGTTTCCTAGTTTCTTTCTTACTTGTCTGTTAGTCATGTGGGAAAGCATTGTACAAATTATAGTCTACCAAAATACAAATTATAGTCTCCTACTCCTTTGGCTTATTAAATTCTGATTGTGTCTAATAGTTTTTGCTTCGTGAATCTCACGGGTATGAGGTCAGTTATTTTAAGTACATGGTTTTGAGAACCTCTTTGTGAACTTTTTCTTTTTTTTTTTTTTTGAGACAGAGTCTTACTCTGCCACTCGGGCTGGAGTGCAATGGCACGATCTCGGCTCACCGCAGCCTCTGCCTCCCAGGTTCAAGTGATTCTCCTGCCTCAGTCCCCCGAGTAGCTGGGATTACAGGCGCCTGCCACCACGCCCAGATAATTTTTGTATTTTGAGTAGAGATGGTGTTTCACCATGTTGGCCAGGCTGATCTCAAACTCCTGACCTCAGGTGATCTGCCCACCTGGACCTCCCAAAGTGCTGGGATCACAGGTGTGAACCACCATACCCAGCCAACTTTTATCAATATGTTTCTTCTTGTTGCCCTCCAAAACGATAAAATAGAAACAAAAGCAGCTAATCAGTTCACAGTGGCACAGTGAGAAGGCTGTGGGCAGAGCATGAGTCAAGAAGTCTGGGCTCTGGTCTCAGCTTGGTCACTCTGTGGCCTGCATGACTAGGGAAATTGCTTAACTGCCTTATCTGTCAAATGACCAAATTTTAAGGGTTCCTTCCAGCCTTCAAAACTCTATGATCAGAGGCGCTTGGGTAGGCTCTGGGGTGGGGAGAGTAACTTACCAAAGCTGTAACTTTCCGTTAGCATCCGACTGGCTGGCAGTGAGGGTGGAGAAGAGAAGGATGGGTAGAGGAAGGGAAAGAGAAAGAGTGTACGTCACTGGCTTTTCCCCAGACATCTGGGCCTGACAGCGAGCACTGCAGCTGCCCTCCCATTGTCCAGGATGTCCAAAGGCAGAAGGCACCCAAAGGCTATGAAGAGTCGACATCTAGAGCTTAGGAAGGAGCAGAATGCTTTAAGAAGGCCTGAAGAGTCTCTTGCAATGGCTAAATAGCATAGTTTTTTGGTTTTGTATGTTTATTTGTTTTGAGACAGGGTCTCACTCTGTCACCCAGGCTGGAGTGCAACGGCACAGTAATCACTCACTGCAGCCTCACACTCCTGGGCTCACACTCCTGGGCTCAAGCGATCTTCCCACCTCGGCCTCCCAGAGTGTTAGGATTACAGGCGTAAGCCATTGTGGCTGGCAGCAACGTAGAGTTTACAGGCCTTTGGTCTTAGCGGGATGGATGAGGACTTCTGGAGACTACCTTGACCCTTGACCCTTTGGGACAGTGTACTGTGCAGACAAGAGCACCTTAGAGAAAAAGGTCACATCCGTTTTCAATTTTTCTAGGACTCAGGTCTTCCATACTTTCTAGTGAAAAGTTTCCTAGTGTATAACCCACACAGCTCCTGCTGCAATCTTAGTCATTTTCCTTTCATGAAAAAGCAGAACAGTAGAGCCCCCTCTCCCTGATAAGAATGTGTCAGACACGCTCATCCTCTCCTGGAGCTGCTTCTCTTTGTGCTTTGCTGCTTTGCTCTTTAGGATAGTGAGGATATGAATGAAGGCTGATTTATGGACATGAACAAACGGACACGGTTGGAAGAGAAAGGAAGCCAGTGGGGCAGAGTTTACCCGCAGGAGTTGGCTGGGCCTGGAACGGGGCTTGACCAGCTGGAGGGAGGCTTCCGAACACAGAAGGGCTGGGGCCACTGCTGAAGGCATCAAAGTTGGCAAAGCCCCCGTGGGAAGGTGTCTGACCTGTAGGTGGAAGAAACATAAAGGTTATACAGAAAATTGTCAGGTGTGGTAGCTCACGCCTGTAATCCCAGCACTTTGGGAGGCCGAGGTGGGCAGATCAATTGAGGTCAGATGTTCAAGACCAGCCTGGCCAACATGGTAAAACCCTCTCTCTACTAAAAATATAAACATTAGCTGGCTGTGGTGGTACATGCCTGTAATCCCAGCTACCTGAGAGGCTAAGGCATGAGAATTGCTTAAACCTGGGAGGTGGAGGTTACAGTGAGCCGAGATTGTGCCACTCTACTCTGGCCTGGGTGACAGAATGAGACTCTGACTCAAAACAAAAACAAAAACAAAAACAAAACAAAAACAGAAAAAGAAAAGAAAATGTATATGCCCATCTATGTAATATATCTACTAATTCTAAAGGCCAAAGGCCACTCTTATGGGACATCTGCCTTTCCACAGGGTCCTCTTCAGAGGGAAATGGGTGGGGCCTGGGGCCAAGAGCCAGACCCACACAGGGGGACAGGGGCACCCAGGGCCTCCAGGTTCACTCCCTGCCCTCTTCTATCCTTACTCCATGAGGCATTAACATTTTTGTCAGGGCCTAGTATGGGGCATGAAAATTTTTTTTCATGGAGGAAGGAGCTTGCATTTTTTATTTTTTTGAGACGGAGTCTCATTCTGTCACCCAGGCTGAAGTGCAGTGGCAAGATTGCGGCTCACTGCAACCTCACCTCCCAGGTTCAAGCAATTCTCCTGCCTCAGCCTCCCGAGTAGCTGGGACTACAGGCACGTGCCACCACACTTGGCTAATTTTTTCTTTTTTCTTTTTAGTAGAGACGGGGTTTCACTATGTTGGCCTGGCTGGTCTTGAACTCCTGACCTCAGGTGATCTGCCTGCCTCAGCCTCTCAAATGCTAGGATTACAGGTGTGAGCCACTGTGTCCAGCTTGAAATTTTTATTTTATTTTTTTTATTTTTTTATTTTTTTGAGGCGGAGTCTTGCTCTGTCGCCCAGGCTGGAGTGCAGTGGCTGGATCTCAGCTCACTGCAAGCTCCGCCTCCCAGGTTCCCACCACTCTCCTGCCTCAGCCTCCCAAGTAGCTGGGACTACAGGCGCCCGCCACCTCGCCCGGCTAGTTTTGTTTTTTTGTATTTTTAGTAGAGACGGGGTTTCACTGTGTTCGCCAGGATGGTCTCGATCTCCTGACCTTGTGATCCGCCCGTCTCGGCCTCCCAAAGTGCTGGGATTACAGGCTTGAGCCACCGCACCCGGCCTAGCTTGAAAATTTTTAAAAAAGGAAAACAGATTCTACGCTGCTCAACCCTCCACTTGCTATTGCTGATTTGGGGGAAGAATAATCTTTGGTGAAATGGAACACATGATAATCCTCGTCCTCCCATTTTAACAGAGAGAGAAAACAGTAAAAGGCTATTTCCAGTGTTCTAAAAGGAAGTGCTAGGAGCCCTCAACTGTAATGTTTTAGGATCAAACTCCCACACATAATCCTGGCTGTACTTATTTGACCCCGATCCTCCCAGCCTTGCTGCTTCAGAGTGACCTTCACGTTTGTTTGCATGAGATCTAGAGTCAGGGTCACCTCCAGGGACTGTATCTCTCATGTTGTAAGTATATATGCTGTAGGGAGGGTCCCATACCAAAACTCACTTACCCCCAAAGGCAGGGAATGCAGCAAAAGCTGGTGCCGTCTGGGGTGCAGCAAAGGGGTCTCCACCAATGTCAGCCAGCAGGTCAGTACTGGCTTTTTTGACAGAGGAGTGGGGAGGTGGCTGAGTGCTCCGGGCCTGGGATGTCCGAGCGTGAGACTGACTGACGGGCTTGGAGGAGAAGGAATTGCATACAGCCCTTAGAATCCCAGACATAACTCAGGCCCTCCTCTGGCTCCCCAGGTTGCCCTTAGATAGGCAGGTGGAGAGAGAAGACAGTGAGTAACTGCCCTCAACCTAAAAGTTTCCAGGGCAGGAGCTGCCTTAGCCCCTCTTACAGCTCATATCATCCTCGTCTTCTCAGTACACCTGTTCCAAGAACCACACATTTTACAGCACATGAGCCAAGGTAACCCTGAGATATACAGGAATGTTGCCCAACACTGCCCCCACGGCTGTTACTCCTCAACTTTCCCAGGTATTGGACACCATATCCCAGCCTCTTCTGTGTTTCTTTGATGGAATGCTCAGGTTTGGAGCTGATATTCTGACTTCCCTAAATACCACTTCCTGTTGGGTTCTGACTTCCAAAACATATGAGGTCCAGAAGTGACAAATACAAGATACAGGTTAACAGCAGGACCGAGAACCAACTCACAGCTCCTGCACTGTTGTCTGCTAAGTCCGGGGAATCTGATTGAGGAAACTGACACTCCTGTCTCCCAAATCTCAACAGAAACATGAGGAGCAGATCTGAGAGTTACCTGGCTCGAGGTGGAGGCAGCAACTGAGAGAGACGGTGCAGGATCACCCAGAAGTGTCCGAAGGGGCTTCCCTTCTGGGATGGAGCCCTGCACAGGGGTGGAGGCACTGCCTTTGGTATAAGCGGGCCCCTTGACTTGGTCTGGGGGGACATACCTTTGAGAAAGAAGAGTTAGGCTGTAAAGAGAGGGATAAAACTTTGGACAATGCTCAGCTTAGGTGTCTGGGAAGACATAGGTTACAGGAGTCAAAATCTATGCTCATGTTTCTCTACTAATTCCCTTTTTTGAAGGGAACCAAGCAACTTAGCAAAGTTCTGCCTATCTTGAGCATCCCCTTGAATATCTTTTGGTTTTTTTGAGACAGGGTCTCGCTCTGTCACCCAGGCTGGAGTGCAGTGGGGCAATGTTGGCTCATCGCAGCCTTAACCACCCAGGCTCAAGTGATCCTCCTGCCTCAGCCTCCCAAGTAGCTGGGACCACAAGTACACACTACCATGCCTGGCTAATTTTTTAATTATTTGTAGAGACGAGGTCTCGCTATGTTGCCCAGGCTGGTCTCAACTTCTTGGCCTCAAGTGATCCTCCTGCCTTAGTCTCCAAAGTTCTGGAATTACAGGCGTGAGCGACCGCACCTGGCAAAGGTCCCCCTCTTTTATTTCCTGGGTGTTTCTTCAGACTCCTTCTTCTCAGTTCCACAGAAAAGCTACCTGCCACCTCATCCTCTAGGTGCTGACAATCTACACTTCTATCCTGCCAGCTCCTGCTACTGCCGAGACAATTCCCTTCCACTACAGTGTCAGTGGCCCCTGCTCGGTAAGTGTCATCTTAATCCTGAGGACATCCCTAGGAGGGACTCCACAGTGTGGTCTTATCCACATCAATCTCTTTGTTCTCTGCATTCTCTTCTCTACCTCACAGTTACCTCCCAACATGTACACACCCCAGAGATCCCACAAGAAGTGATACCAGGGGAGAGGAAAGGTACGGTAGAATGTAGATGTTGTTTCCTTCATCAGAAAGACAAAATATAGTTGTCTCATGGTATTCCCAGGGAACTGGTTCCACGATCCCCCGACAATTCCATAATCAGAGGACAGGGTGCTCAAGTCTCTTATATAAAATGGTGAAGTATTTGCATATCAAATATGTACATCCTAATATACTTTAAATCATCTATAGGTTACTTATAATACCTAATACAATGTAAATGACATGCAAATAGTTGCTATATTGTATTGCTTTTTATTTGTATTATTATTATTATTATTATTTTTTTTTTTTGAGACGGAGTCTCGCTTTGCCACCCAGGCTGGAGTGCTGTGGCCAGATCTCAGCTGACTGCAAGCTCCGCCTCCCGGGTTTACGCCATTCTTCTGCCTCAGCCTCCCGAGTAGCTGGGACTACAGGCGCCCGCCACCTCGCCCGGCTCATTTTTTGTATTTTTTTTAGTAGAGACAGGGTTTCACCGTGTTAGCCAGGATGGTCTCGATCTCCTGACCTCGTGATCTGCCCGTCTCGGCCTCCCAAAGTGCTGGGATTACAGGCTTGAGCCACCACGCCCAGCCTATTTTTTTTTTTTTTTGAGACAGAGTCTCACTCTGTCGCCCAGGCTGGAGTACAGTGGAACGATCTTGGCTTACTGCAACCTCAGCCTCCCGGGTTCAAGCAGTTCTCTGCCTCAGCCTCCCGAGTAGCTGGGATTACAGGTGGCCACCACCACGCCTGGCTAATTTTTTATATTTTTAGTAGAGACGGGGTTTCACCATGTTGGCCAGGCTAGTCTTGAACTCCTGACCCTGTGATATACCCACCTCGGCCTCCCGAAGTGCTGGGATTACAGGCATGAGCCACCATGCCTGGCCTTATTTGTATTATTTTTTATTGTTGTATTGTTATTTTTTGTGTTCCCCTCCCCTCCTCCTTTTTTTTTGAGACAGAGTCTCTTTCTTTGCCCAGGGTGGAGTACAGTGGCACGATCTCAGTTCACTGCAACCTCCGCCTCCTGGGTTCAAGCGATTTTCCTGCCTCAGCCTCAAGAGTAGCTGGGATTACAGGTGTCCACCACCACACTCAGCTAATTTTTTTTTTAAATTTTTAGTAGGGACAGAGTTTCACCATGTTGGCCAGGCTGGTCTCAAACTCCTGACCTCAAGTGGTCTGCTCACCTCAGCCTCCCAAAGTGCTGGGATTACAGGAGTGAGCCACCGTGCATGGCCTGTTTTCCCAAATATTTTTGATGTGACGTTGATTGGATCCATGGATGCAGAACCTACAGACACAGAGGGCTGACTGTACATATAAATCATGAAACAAGGCTGGGCGTGGTGGCTCACGCCTGTAATCCCAGCACTTTGGGAGGCCAAGGCGGGCAGATCACTTGAGCCCAGGAGTTTGAGACTAGCCTGGGCAACATGGTGAAACCCCATCTCTAAAAAAAATATAAAAATTAGCCAGGCATGGTGGCACACACCTGTAGTCCCAGTTACTGGGGAGGATGAGGTAGGAGGATCACCTGAGCTCCAAGAAGCTGAGGCCTGCAGAAAGCTGTGACTGTGGCACTGCACTGTAACCTGGGCAACAGAGTGAGACCTGGTCTCAAAAAAAAAAAAAAAAAAAATCATGAAATGATGGGTTAAAGGAATAAAACTATAGGATGTGTGCTTCCTGCCATCTCTCCCCATATACAAGATCAGCTGAGCTATAAAAATGAACACACACAGACCTACCTCCCGACTCTAATCAGTCTATTATCTCCCCAAAAGAAAGGACATAAAATCTGCAGGGTTAGTGACTGAGAACAAGTTGTCCTTTCATGTAGATTTATTTTACCCATAACTGAATGTGAGTGGAACAGACTCAACCCAAGTCTAGCCTTTGTGAGAAGGTCAAATTCAACTCTAGAAACTGGACTGTCAGATGCAGAATGTCTTGAACACGTTTCCATAGCAACCTCTTTCCTACTCCTTACCATCTCTTCTTCTCATATTTTTCCTGGAGAAACTCCTTCACTTTCTGAGGATCCCTGGAATCTGGTACTAAAGATGTCCGAGCATCAAATAGACCCAGCCAAATCTTCCGGCAAACCTAAAAGAATGAAGGTGTCAGAGGAGTGGGAGCAGAAAGCAGGAAAATATAAAAGATACCACTTCCTTTTTTTTTTTTTTTTTGAGATGGATTCTCACTCTGTCACCAGGCTGGAGTGCAGTGGCACGATCTCGGCTCACTGCAACCTCCACCTCCGGGGTTTAAGCGATTCTCCTGCCTCCTGTATTATAAATAAAAATATACTGCTAGGATCTGAGTCTATCTACAAACCAGATATGATTCCTGTCCTTGCAGAGTTTATAATCCAATGGGGCGGTCATGTCTTAGATAAATAAAACTAAAGTTATAATCACATTTTGTGACATGTATTGAAAAAGGAAAATAGAGGGCCATAAGAATTATGGAGAATTAAATTTCAATAAGTGTAGGGTCTGGGACAATTTTCAGAGCTCTGGCTTCCAGGACACCTCCAGAGGCCCTTGAGGACACCCTCTAAGTAAACCAATCACCCATAAGCTAGGGGTACTGCTAACGCCAAGGATAGCAACTTCTGATTGGCAGATTTAGCTAGGGAAGGGATTTACAAGTCACTTTCAAGTAAAAGATATGCACTTAAATCCAGGTGGTCAAGGCTTAAGGCAGCAGAGCTGGCTCCAGGAGAGCTTCCTCAGAGAGGCTGGCCCAGTCAACTCTGAATGCTCATGCTCTGGAGCTCTGATCATTCTACCCCTCCATTGCTCAGCTGCCACATCCTACAAAGATATTGCTACTTCCCCTGACTCCTGAAAAAGGAGCTTAGACAAACCACGATTTGTATAACAGAATAAAGATTCTGTAAATATACAAATATACCTAAGGAAAGAAATCATACATATGAAAAAATTCAGAGAAAACCAAAAATGAAACTGTAAGGTTTCCCTACAATCTTGAGACAAAGCCCCACCTGCAGATAGGGCGACCTTCTCACCACTCCATCGGTGGCAGCTTACCTCATTTCCACGGGATTGTAGGAATACTACTTCAGGCTCAGTGAAAGTTGTCATGGAGATTGACTTGACACGATGAGGGGGATTCAGCCCTCTCCTGCGGGAGAGAAACAGGAAGAAAGAGAAGTATAATGCAGTTAGCACGGCAGGCTGTTCATGGGAGGGGGAGGAGGGAGAAAGGGTGAAAACAATAGCGTATAAACTAAGCTCAGATAGAACCCCCCCATCTTTTTTTGTGTTGTTTTGAGATGGAGTCTCACTCTGTAGCCCAGGCTGGGGTGCGGTGGCCAGATCTCAGCTCACTGCAAGCTCCGCCTCCTGGGTTTACGCCATTCTCCTGCCTCAGCGTCCCGAGTAGCTGGGACTACAGGCGCCCGTCACCTCACCCGGCTAGTTTTTTTGTATTTTTTAGTAGAGACAGGGTTTCACCGTGTTAGCCAGGATGGTCTCGATCTCCTGACCTCTGATCCACCCGTCTCGGACTCCCAAAGTACTGGGATTACAGGCTTGAGCCACCGCGCCCGGCCAGAACCCCCCCATCTGAAGCTACTTCCTAATTCCAGGAAGGAAGGGAAATATTTGGAATATTTGGAATATTTTGGAGACATCAGAAGTCTCCAGAGAGGCCAGGTACAGCCTCTTTAATCCCAGCACTTTAGAAGGCTGAGGCAGGCAGCTCACTTGAGGCCAGGAGTTCAACACCAGTCTGGCCAACATGGTGAAACCCCATCTCTACTAAAAATACAAAAATTAGCCGGGCGTGGTAGTAGCTGTAATCCCAGCTACTCAGGAGGCTGAGGCACGAGAATATCTTGAACCTGCGAGGCAGAGGCTGCAGTGAGCTGAAATCACGCCACTGCACTCCAGCCTGGGCAACAGAGCAAGACTCTGTCCCCCCGCCCCGCTCCCACCACCAAAAAAAAAAAAAAAAAAAAGAAGTCTCCAAAGAGACAGGGAAGAGAGAGTCAGGAACACCCTGTGATCCCAGTCGTTCCGGAGAGGAAAGGCAGAGCCCGCCCGTCCAGAAGCCTCCTCTAGCCTGGCTCAGATCCCAGTAGTTTCAGTGTTCAGCTTGTAGGTCGAGGGGGTACTTCTGGGAACTCAGATGCGTGACCACTTCCCATTTCCTACTTTATCATTGCTTTAGACCTGCAGCCCATCCCCAAGGTACCAGGGCCCAGAAAAACACAAATCCCTCAAGCATGAGGGAAGGCAAAAATGAAGGCCCAGGACTATTCTTGATAACACTAACAAAGACAGGATTTGGTGACAAAAATGTCTCTAGCCCAGCTGGCCCTCCTTGAGTCTACACAGAAGGGTGGAGTGATGGTGGGATGGAGAGGGTCCCTCTCTTTCAGGAAGCCATCTCTAGGAAAAGAAATATTTGACTTTCTTATTTCTATAACTCTCAGTAAAGCAAGAAGTCAAGTTCAACCATGAGCTATGAGGCTGGCATGGGTGAGGAATATGTATCCTGTGGCAATGCTTTTGTGCCTCCTCTGTATGTTCTGTTAACTCCCTGGGAATCCAGTTCTGCCTCCAGGAACCCTGTGGAGATTACAAGAGAAGAGAAAGCTTCCTTGTCCCCACTTAACTGGTCTCAGGAGTGTTCTAATAGAGGAAACTTGGGGCCAAGCCAGGCAGGCCTTCATAGGTTCCCCTGTCCTTGCACCTTAAGTTGTATTCTGGTCTAGGTCTACTACCCTCATTGGATTAAAACAAAACTGCCCAAATCAAAACAAGCTAGACCCTGGGACCAGGAGGGAAGCAGTCTCAGCAGATGAGGCCTCTTCAGACTTCTACTCTCATGGGAAAAAAATGGCCAAATCGAGTTGTTCAAATAAAAATCTAGAATAGGGTCCTGGCTGACAACGTCCTCAGGAAGAGCAAAGGGGGAAAAAGAGACAAAAATACTTAACAGATGAAAATCCTGAAAATTCACAAAGAAGGTAGGGAAAACATACATTCACACTAACAGGTGCACACATAGAATCCAAGTGTTCCTGCCAAGTCTGGGAGAATGGCAGTGAGCCTGTAAGCAAAAGCGGGGCGGGGGCCGGGGGTGGGGGGCAGGGAGTGGGCGGACTCAGTACAGAGTGAACAGTAAAGGGCGGCCACCCTGCGGATGATAAATTACTCATTATGGGATTTTAACAAAGGACAGGACACTGGAGGCTCCAGTTGACGCTGTTTGCAGCAATTCTGCTGCTAGACCTTTAGGTATAAAGGGTATCAAAAATGCTCTTATAAAAAAGACAAGCAATATCAAAGAGGACTGATGCCCCCAAGGAAAGATAAGCTCAGGGAAAAACAAAAGCAAGGCTTTGTTACTACATATCAAACAATAGCTCTTAAGCTCGATCTGCCCTAAAGACTGTCTTCTGATCACATTTCAGAGATAGTCGAGCACATTTCAGAGATAGTCGGTTCTCTCTCCTAAGGCCTCTCTTGCTAATGGCTTGGTTTGGTTTTGCTTTTAATTCTAGCCAGCCTGCTTTTATACCCTTTCTCACCTTAACCAATAGGCCCTTCCCCTTCAGAATGTCAGGGCTTTCTGAAGTCTAGCCAGACCTCACTGTCCCTGTGATCTCAAAGGTCTTCTCCTTCACCTCCTACAAACAAAATTTACTTTGCCAAAACACAAGGCATTATAGGAGGCACTGTGGGGGATACAAAAATTATAGGACCGAATTATCTTATCACCAGGAGCTCACAAGAAGAACCCAGGAAGCCTGGACAATGGTACTTCTCACTGCAGTAGGGTTCTATTCAGTCAGGCACTGATATATCAGGGAGAACGTGACTCCAGGATGCAGCAGTTGCGGAAGGAAGAGAAACGGTCATGGGGAAGGTAAAACGTATTATATTTACACTAGAAAAACAGATTCTAAGCCTATCACAAAAAGGTCATTGACATTTCCTGAATGGATAACCAGGAACTGTCAGCGAACTGTAAACAGGGAGGTGTGCTTCCTTGTTAGGGGGAGGAGGCGGGACTCAACCCAGGCATCAATCAAGATGGGATGCTTAGAACAGAACTTACGGTTGAGCCTGGACTAAAAGAGTTTATTCTTGGTGGGGGCGGGGGGCGGGGGGGGGGGGGACGGGACGGATGTGATAGGATGATGGGAAGGCAGAGAAAATAAGAAATGATTTAGGTGCTTTGGGCCAAATGAATCTGATGGAACAGGATGTTTCCATAGCACAGTACAAAAAGCATTGCTCTGACCTTGATGTCTGTAGACTGGATTTTGTACAACCAGAGCCACAGTCTGGGGGCAGGGAGAATTCTCTACAAGGCAACACTGCAGCCTAGGAAGGGGGCCTAGTTACATGGCCTATGAGTCAGAGTTTTTCTTTCTGAATCAGAGAGAGGCCACTGCTGGCCAAAAGAAGCAATTTAGAAACAAGAGCCCCCTTCCTCCTGGTAGCTAAAATCATGTGGCCTAGGTATGCTGCATTTCACTGGGTATATACCAGGGTCATGCAGTGGACCAGATGTGAGTCACTGGCCTGGAATTAAACAGGCCCAGCTCTCCTACTTGCACCCAGTTCCCCAACATAACTCTCAGGTTCCTCCCAAAAGAAGAAATCACAGTAAATTCATTCTGGTATTTCTAACCAGGAAGTGCTGGGGAGGAACAAAGATCAATTTATTTTCTCAGAATACAGTAAGTTTTTCCAATTGAAAGTACATTATTACTAGGACTCAAGACTCCAGTCAGTCAGGTTGTCTTTATCCACTTCAGTTTCTTTTTCACAGGGCACCTAAAGGGCATTTGAAGTAGTCTGAATTATTTGGCAGCTGAAGCCATTTGTATGTGTAGTGGCTAACGTCTGCCCGGTCCTCTCTTTCCCTCCCTCCCATCTCCCCTCTGATTCCATTAAGCATAGTACTATTTCCACAAATACCACACCTTTTGTTTTTCTGTGATCATCACCCTCATGCTGGCCCATATTTTTGCTTCTATCTTGCTTCATAAAAGCATCAAACCTGCTCAGCTGCTCAGATAAGAAAGTTCTGCCAGGTCAACAATGGAAAAAAACCAGTTCCACCCAGCACCCAAGTTCTTTTTCATTTGTGCCAAATTTGGACTTGGGAAATCCTTGCCTTTGAACATTTGTGTTCAGATTCATACGCCCCAGATCGTGTTTCTCTGCTCTGGGATTTCACTCCTCTGCTTCTGAACAGGGTACAACTAAACCAGTTTAGCTCTTATCTTGGATGCAAACATCGCTATGAAGAGTCCCTGTTAGGAACTTTCAATAGTCCCTAAGAGGAAGGCTCTCCTATTACCCTGCTCCAGGGTCAATTTCACTAATTTTAGGCAACCTCCTCCTGATCTAAATTCTGCTTCAATCCATTTCCTTTGTTCCTCCTCAGCAGCAATGATAAGCAGCTGTCCTGTTGATTAGAGTCAGATAGACTCCTGATAGCATCCAGCCGCCCTTCCCTTTAGGCTCAACCTCAATCCTTTTTACATTTCTCCCTCCGCCCTCACTGCTCTCACCACCCCTCGTTGAGCTTCTTCTCATCCCTTTAGTAATTTATTACTTCCTTAGGGGCTTTTCAAGTGGTTCATGCGCCCCTTATGAAACAGCACCTAAATCTGTAATTTAGTGAGACTATCCACCTCTGCCCAGCAGAGGTCAACATGAAAGATGACAGAGGAGGGGATGGAGGGATGGGACTAAAACAGGGGCAAGGTACATGTGTACCTCTCCAACTCAGACAGATGGAAAAGTACTGAATTATTGAACAACATATTATACCTTTCCTCCCATGGAGATTAAAATGCTTCAACTAAGAACCATCAGTAAACCAGACAGGGAAAGTAAGGGACACGGAGGGCAGGAACTTGTCACAAATAAAGAGCTGTCAAGTGCATTCTTGACACCCAGCCCAGAGCTCTGCCCACCTTAATTCTGACTCCTGTGATCACAGTAAATTTGGGTAGAAGAGATAAGTATCTATTACCAACGCCTGAAGAATGATGGATTGAAGATGGACCCAAACAGCCACATCAAGGAAACGTGTCATACTTTGCTGAAAAAATTGGGTGTCAAAGTTAGTGTCCATCCTTATGTCAATGAGATCTCAGGCCTCAACATCCATTTTCTTTCTGAGGAACAGTTCATCCACAGAAGCATTCAAGCAAACCAGAACAAGAAAGAACATTTTAAGAACTGCTTTGCAAATAGATGCTTTTTAGCAGCAATTTTTACCCCGTCTTAAGATTCAAATGACAGATTTCATCCTCCAAGAGTTAGAAATGTAACTAAACAAACAAGCATATGTGTATGTTGGGGAAATTAAACAGATCCACATCTAGGTTAAGGAAATTAGGTACTGGAAGAAAACCAAATGAATAAAACTAGGTCAGGTGTGGGACCTACAATTGTGGCAGTATGTATGTAAATTTAGGAACAGCAGAAACTAGCAGCCTCTCTCTCAAGCCCTCACACCAACGCTGTAGGTTTTTGCTACAGCTGAGAAAATATTTCTCATTAAAGAGAGAGAACAAGAATGAGCTCATACATGCAGGGATGCAGGCAGAGTCATACGCACCCACCAATATTAAAATACGTGTTTTTCTTCAGATCTTAGGAAATTCAACTTTGGCAGGAACCGTCAACTTTGCTACATTGGCCAATCCAGCCAGCTGGGAATTCTAGGAAGTTTGCTCACTGCCCCCAGACGACTCTATTCCCTTATGAAGGAGACATATTTATAACATACTGAACAGAAAATTAGCCTTTAAAATAATGTCATCCTGCTGTCTCCTTTCTCTGGAGAGAAAGCATCACTATGATGCTAAGTGTGGTATTTCAATTTCTTCCCTCAATATCCTCTTCACTTTGAGGCCGGGCGCGGTGGCTCAAGCCTGTAATCCCAGCACTTTGGGAGGCCGAGACGGGCGGATCACGAAGTCAGGAGATCGAGACCATCCTGGCTAACACGGTGAAACCCCGTCTCTACTAAAAAATACAAAAAAATAGCCGGGCGAGGGGCGAGGTGGCGGGCGTCTGTAGTCCCAGCTACTCCGGAGGCTGAGGCAGGAGAATGGCGTGAACCCGGGAGGCGGAGCTTGCAGTGAGCTGAGATACGGCCACTGCACTCCAGCCCGGGCGACAGGGCGAGACTCCGTCTCAAAAAAAAAAAAAAAAAAAAAAAAAAATCCTCTTCATTTTAACAAAGAATATTTCTTCTCAAGGCCAGGCACAGTGGCTCATGCCTGTAATCCTAGCACTTTGGGGGGCCAAGGCAGGTGGATCACCTGAGGTCAGGAGTTTGAGACCAGCCTGGCCAACATGGTGAAACCCTCTCTCTACTAAAAACAAAAAAATTAGCCAGGCGTGGTGGCGGGCACCTATAATCCCAGCTCCCTGGGGAGGCTGAGGCAGGAGAATCGCTTGAACCCAGGAGGTGGAGGTTGCAGTGAGCCGAGATCGCACCACTGCACTCTAGCCTGGGCAACTATTAATAAAGATAATAATAATAATAATAATTATCTTTGTATCATACCTCAGTTTGGTATCACTCTAACCCACAGAGCTTCATTTTACTTCACAGCTTTTAGCAATACAGAACAATTTCTTTATGTGGCTTCCACTAGGATGTCAGCTCTGTGAAAATGCAAACTTTATCACTGCTGTGTCTCCAGTACCTAAAACAGTGTCTGGCACTTGACAGGCACTGAATAAGTTCGTGTTGACTGATCGAATGAATGAATGAACGTGCAGGCTGTCAGCCGACCACAATTTTCACTTCCCACCAACAATAAACCCTAATCTACAGGTAATCAATCATGCGGATTTAAGATGCTAATTGGAAGCCGGGCGCGGTGGCTCAAGCCTGTAATCCCAGCACTTTGGGAGGCCGAGATGGGCAGATCACGATGTCAGGAGATCAAGACCATCCTGGCCAACACGGTGAAACCCTGTCTCTACTAAAAAAATACAAAAAAACTAGACGGGCGAGGTGCGGGCGCCTGTAGTCCCAGCTACTCCGGAGGCTGAGGCGGGAGAATGGCGTAAACCCGGGAGGCGGAGCTTGCAGTGAGCTGAGATCCAGCCACTGCACTCCAGCCCGGGCGACAGAGCAAGACTCCGTCTCAAAAAAAAAAAAAGATGCTACTTGGTCTCCGTGCTAATGGAGCCATGCCTTCAGAAATAAGCATCCCCTGCCTCACATTCTGCCTTACAGCCCACCTGCCAGCTCCCACTCCTTCCCACAGCACATCAAAGGGACACAAGTAATACTGTGTTAAGACCCCTTTATAAGGATTATATGCCTCGCCCTTGTCATGTTAATTATAGGGAAACTTCAGCTTTCTTGCAGAGTTTCTCCTGAAATTTCTCTCCTTAAACTCTCAACATGCCTTCAATTCAGCTTCATTTACTGGCCTAGCCTCTTGATCTTTCACTTCACTCTCATTTCCTGCTAACAAAGGGTTGGTCTAGCTTCTCATTTCCCAAACACCAAAATATGCTCTCTAAATCCACCACCGTGAGAATCACTCCCTGGTTTAGTCTCATAATGCTTTACCAAAAAGCTAAGCAGCCTGGGTGCCATGACTCACACCTGTAATCCCAGCACTTTGGGAGGCTGAGGCGGGTGGATCACTTGAGGTCAGGAGTTCGAGACCAGCCTGGCCAACATGGTGAAACCCCATCTCTACTAAAAATACAAAAATTAGCCAGATGTGGTGGTGCATACCTGTAGTCCCAGCTACTCAGGAGGCTGAGGCAGGACAATTGCTTAAACCTGGGAGGCAGAGGTTGCAGTGAGCTGGGATCGCACCATTGCAGTCCCACCTAAGCAAGTGAGACTCCATCTCAAAAAAAAAAAAAAAAGAAACCAGGTTTTAATGTGTCCCAGATACTTAGCTTTCTTTGTGTCCTGATTGAGGGGTATTATAAGGGAAATGTTATCTGTGGAACACTTTAACAAAGATCTACAAAATAATGATAACAATGTCAGCACTTCCCACTTACTCAGTTTTATCCATCAGTTTCATCCTTCCGCTTCTCTTTAGTTCTCTTCAGACTAATGAGATTTCCCTTTTCATAGCAGGATCTTCAGGAATCAGCTCTTTCTCTTTCTACTTTACCCTTTTTTTTTTTTTTTTTGAGACAGAGTCTCGCTCGTCACCCAGGCTGGAGAGTGCAGTGGCGCGATCTTGGCTCACTGCAACCTCCGCCTCTTGGGTTCAAGCAATTCTCCTGCCTCAGCCTCCTGAGTAGCTGGAATTACAGGTGCCTGCCACCATGCCTGGATAATTTTTGTATTTTTAGTAGAGATGAGGTTTCGCCATGCTGGCCAGGCTGGTCTCAAAACTCCTGACCTCAGGTGATCTGCTCACCTTGGCCTCCTAAAGTGTTGGAATTACAGGCGTGAGCCACCGAGCCCGACCCCATACATATTCCTAAACGTTGCTCAATCTGTCCCCAGAGTTCTTCACCCACTTCCAAGTCTCTATCCTCTTGCTTCATTTGAGTCTATCTCAGTTTATGACACATTACTGTTTGGGTTCTCAATCATTATCCCAAGAGCCACGATGGCTTTTACTTAGACCAAAGTTGAATTCATCCTTACAACCCACAAGTGAGGTTGATCAGAACCCAGAGAGGTTTAGCAAAGGAGGTTAAAATGAAGTAAATAATTCCAAACTGCATCTTGGGAGAACTAAATCCTCATTGCTGGTCTGCCATGATCATCACTAATATCAAACAACAAGTGTTGGAAACAGCAACCCCCATATGGCATTGGATAAGTTACAAAACCTCTCTTTGCTTCTGTTCTCCCATCTGTCTTGCAAGAACAATACTTCTTGCTCCCTGGCTCCTAAAGGTATCAAGACAGGGAATGGTTTTTTTGTTTGTTTGTTTGTTTTTGAGACAGTGTCTTGCTCTGTCAACAAGGCTGAAGTGCAGTGGCATGATCTTGGCTCACTGCAACCTCCACCTCCCGAGTTCAAGTGATTCTCCTGCCTCAGCCTCCCAAGTAGCTGGGACTACAGGTGCGCAACACCATGTCCAGCTAATTTTTGTATTTTTAGTAGAGTTGGGGTTTCACCATGTTGGCCAGGATGGTCTCGATCTCTTGACCTCATGATCTGCCTGCCTCGGCCTCCCAAAGTTCTGGGATTACAGGAGTGAGCCACAGAGCCCGGCCGGGAAGCATTTTTTAAAAAACAAAACAAAAACAACAGTCTTAAGACTAAAAAATTGTCAAAATAAATCCCTTGACAAACTTATAAAAAAAAGCAGAGATCCAGGCCTGATATCAGATGTTAATCATGCATCTAACCAAATAATATCTTTCTTTTTTCTTTTTTTTGAGACAGAATCTCGCTCTGTCGCCCAGGCTGGAGTGCAGTGGCCGGATCTCGGCTCACTGCAAGCTCCACCTCCCGGGTTTACACCATTCTCTTGCCTCAGCCTCCTGAGTAGCTGGGACTACAGGCGCCCGCCACCACGCCTGGCTAGTTTTTTTGTATTTTTTAGTAGAGACGGGGTTTCACCGTGTTAGCCAGGATGGTCTCGATCTCCTGACCTCGTGATCCGCCCGTCTCGGCCTCCCAGAGTGCTGGGATTACAGGCTTGAGCCACCGCGCCCGGCCACCAAATATTTTAATTTGGGGGTAGGAGGAGTGCAGAGGGGGGTGGAGGGGGGCTTACTATATAGCCAGAAATCTAGGCTAGAACTGTGGCTGTAAATTCACTCTGGCATGACTGAACAGTACCAATGCCAAGTGTAGCACTCAGATGATGCACCAAAGCCCCCCCAAAATCTAGAAAGTTTCCTGGATGCTACCACCAGGATCCAGCCATGGCAACAGGGAGCTTAAAGGTGTAAATGATTAACCTTCAGGATGGCTCACCTAGATGTGCAAACGTTTGAAAAAGCTAAGCTCTCTACCAGGGTAACCCATTGGCTTTCATCTCTTAGACTTCATAAGAGTTTTACCTTCTGGGTAACATTTCAAAGCCCTGCTAAGATTAGTATCTACACCTGAACTCTGGACCATGGCTCCCTTCCAGCTACTATCTCTAGGCTGTCAATCTGGGTTAATTCGCCTATTAAAAAAAAAAAATTTATTTTAAAATCCTGTACTCTAATCATAGGAATTTCAACCAAGTTTCAGCTGGCTTCCGCATCTCACACTCCAGCAGGGACACAAGCCCGAAGGAAGAAAGGTGCTCGTTCATCTCCAGGCCGGCTTTCCCCACCTTTTTCCTTTTTGCTTTCCATCTGCACGAAGTTCCCTCTAAAGGTGCATGTCATTTTCTGGCCCTTTAAGTCCCGACACCCCATCCTACCCCGAGTTCCCTTCCATCCTCCGCACTTTCTCCCTCCCCACTTACAGTTTGCCTCGCCCCCCTTGGGGACTTTCTCGGTCCCTCTCCGGGCGTCCTTCTGCACCCCCACCCTTCTCTCCGCAGCGCGACTCCGGCCTTGCTTCTTCTCCCCTGCCCTTTCCCCTCCCCACGACACCGCTGCAGCAGACGACCCCGTCCCCACAGCCGGCGCGTTCCCTGACCTCCCCGCCGCCCCTCACCTCGGCCTCTTTCTCTCGCGCCTCGGAGCCCTGGCCTCCCCACCCCGTCCTCGGGTCCCCGGGGTCCCCCCACGCCGACCTCGGCCACTCCCTCCCGGTCACTCACAGGAGGCCGGAGCAGGTGGTGCACACGAAGCTGCCCACGGTGATATCCACGTAGGTGACCCCGCGCTGGGCGCACTCGAAGCAGTGGCGATTCCCGGCCTGGCTGCAGCCACCCAGCTCCCGCACCCGACGGCACCACACCTCCGAGGCCGCCTCCGCCTCCGCCTTGCCCCCGCTGACCCCGCCGCCCGGGCCCGGGCCCTTCTTCGCCGCCATCACCATCGCTGCCCACTCCCTCCCCGCTAGTCAGCAATCACCCCTTCAACCACTGCCGCCTTCCCGCCTCCTCAGCCGCCTCTGCACGCCCGGCTCCCCTGACAGAAACTAGGGAGCGGGCGGTGTCCGCAGAGACTCCGCCGCCCCCTCCCTCCTTGCCCGTCCTGCACGCTAATTGGCTAGGTTTCTCCCACCTCCTTATTCCGATTGGCCCGCCCTGGGACGGCCTCCCGTGGCTGGAGCCGCCAATGCCACGCCCCACCGCCTTCAGACCCTAGGCCTCTCCTATTGGCCGGCAGAGACCCCGGCAGCGAGAACTGTGCGTGCCCTCTCCTTGTCCCCGCCCCCTCTCGCCACTGCCTCCACCGCGGCCCGCCTCCTAGTTCCGATTGGTGAGTCCTCGGCACTCGTTCTTTGACGCTAACTCTGATTGGCTGGCGGGGCTGCAAAGTTAGCGCGCGATACAGAGGAGGTGCCCCGCGCGTGCGTAGCTGTGGTCCTCCTGACTGATGACGTTAATTCCCGGCAAATTTCAAAGGCTTATTCTAGACTCTAGAGTGTCATGCAAAGCCGAAGAGAAGTGGCCATGTGAGGGGCTGAGCAGGAGGGGGAAAGAAGAGAGCGCTTAAGGGAGAGAGAGGGAGCAAGAATGCTTTACTAGACCAGTGCTCTAATTCCTGAGCCACGGAGCTAAGGGAGTGCTTTTTAAATGTCATTTCATTCGCTCCGCCTATCACAGAGGTGGAATCCCCATTTTACACCCTTAGGTTCCACAACTTGCGGCAGATCACAGGAGTGTGTGGCCCAGGATTCCATTCTGGGTCTTCCAACTTTAGAAACCCTGCCTTTAACCCTCCTAGTAGGTGGACTAGTATTCGATTATTCATTTAACAAACACTGAGTGTCTGCTAGGTTTCAGGCACGTTCTAGACACTGGGAATAGAATACAGCAGCGAAGCAATCAAACAAAATATTCTTGTAGAGCTTACATTCTAGTAGGGGGAAGCAAACACCTTAAAGAATCACCAGTTAGTGATAAATCCTATGCAGATAATTAAAATTAAGTCTTGGAAAAGACTTTTGGGGTACTTTTTAAATTTTTTAATTTATCTTTTTGAGATGGAATCTCACTCTATTGCCCAGGCTGTACTGCAGTGGCACTATCTCGGCTCACTGCAACCTCTGCCTCCTGAGTTTAAGCATTTCTCATGCCTCAGTCTCCTGAGTAGCTGAGATTACAGGCAGCCTGCACCACCCCTGGATACTTTTTGTATTATGATTATGATTATTATTATTATTGTTGTTATTTTTCTTTTTTGAGACGGAGTCTCACTCTGTTGCCCAGGCTGGAGTGCAGTGGCGCGATCTCGGCTCACTGCAAGCCTTGTCTCCCGGGTTCACGCCATTCTCCTGCCTCAGCCTCCCAAGTAGCTGGGACTACAGGCACCCGCCACCACACTTGGCTAATTTTTTTTGTATTTTTAGTAGAGACAGAGTTTCATCGTGTTAGCCAGGATGGTCTCGATCTCCTGACCTCGTGATCTGCCCGTCTCAGCCTCCAAAGTGCTGGGATTACAGGCATGAGCCACCGCGCACAGCCAATTTTTGTATTTTTAGTAGAGACAGGGTTTCACCATGTTGGCCAGGGTGGTCTCAAACTCCTGGCCTCAAGTGAGCCTCCCACCTCGGCCTCCCAAAGTGCTGGGATTACACGCATGAGCCACAATGCCTGGCGACTTGCTGGGTACTTTAGATTGGGTTGGTCACTGTCATGCACGTCCGTGTGAAGAGACCACCAAACAGGCTTTGTGTGAGCAATAAAGCTTTTAATCACCTGGGTGCAGGCGGGCTGAGTCCGAAAAGAGAGTCAGCGAAGGGAGATAAGGGTGGGGCCGTTTTATAGGACTTGGGTAGGTAAAGGAAAATTACAGTCAAAGGAGGATTGTTCTCTGGCGGGCAGGAGTAGGGGTCACAAGGTGCTCAGTGGGGGAGCTTTCTGAGCCAGGATGAGCCAGGAAAAGGACTTTCACAAGGTAATGTCATCACTTAAGGCAAGGACCGGCCATTTTCACTTCTTTTGTGGTGTAATGTCATCAGTTAAGGCGGGGCGGGGCATTTCCACTTCTTTGTGATTCTTCAGTTACTTCAGGCCATCTAGGCGTATACGTGCAAGTCACAGGGGATGCGATGGCTTGACTTGGGCTCAGAGGCCTGAGAGTCACCATTTTTAAAACAATGACTTTTTTTTCTTGAGACAGGGTCTCACTTTATCGCCCAGGATGGAGTGCAGTGACACAATCATGGCTCACTGCAGCCTCAGCCTTCTGGACTCAAGTGATCCTCCCACCTCAGCCTCCCAAGTAGCTGGGACTACAGCTGTTTGCCACCATGCCTGGCGAATTTTTTTTTTTTTTTTTTTTTTTGAGACGGAGTCTCGCTTTGTCGCCCAGACTGGAGTGCAGTGGCCGGATCTCCGCTCACTGCAAGCTCCGCCTCCCCGGTTTATGCCATTCTCCTGCCTCAGCCACCCGACTAGCTGGGACTACAGGCGCCCGCCACCTCGCCCGGCTAGTTTTTTGTATTTTTAGTAGAGACGGGGTTTCACCATGTTAGCCAGGATGGTCTCGATCTCCTGACCTCGTGATCCGCCCGTCTTGGCCTCCCAAAGTGCTGGGATTACAGGCTTGAGCCACCGCGCCCGGCCGAATTTTTCAAAATTTTTTGTAGATACTGGGTCTCACTATATTGCCCAGGCTGGTCTGGACCTCCTGGGCTCAAGTGATCCACCCACCTCAGCCTCCACCTCCCAGGTTCAAGCGATTCTCCTGCCTCAGCCTCCCAAGTAGTTGGGATTACAGGCGCTCGCCACCATGTCCAGCTAATTTTTGTATTTTTAGTAGAGATGAGGTTTCACCATGTTGGCCAGGCTGGTCTTGAAGTCCTGACCTCAAGTGATCCACCCGCCTTGGTCTCCCAAAGTGCTAGGATTACAGATGTGAGTCACCGCGCCCGGCCTCTTTTTTTTTTTGAGACAAAGTCTGGCTCTGCTGCCCGGGTTGGAGGGCAGTAGCACAGTCGTAGCTCACTGCAGCCTCAACCTCCCCAGCTCAAGTAATCCTCCCACCTAAGTCTCCAGAGTAGCTCAGAGTACAAGTGCACACCACCATGCCTGGCTAATTTTTTATTTTTTTGTAGAGAAGGGGTCTCACTATGTTGTCCAGGCTGGTGGCTGGCAGCCTGCTCCCTCTTTTTTTCTTTTTTTTTTTTTCCTTTTTGAGACAGGGTCTTACTCTATCACCTGGGCTGGAGTACAGTGGCAGGATCTTGGCTCACTGCAACCTCTGCTTCCTGGTGCTCAAGTGATCCTCCCACCTCAGCCTCCCGAGTATCTGGGACTACAGATGCATGTGACCACGCCCAGCTAATTTTTTGTATTTTTAGCATGTTGGCCAGGCTGGTCTCGAACTCCTGACCTCAGGTGGTCTGCCTGCTTTGACCTCCCAAATTGCTGGGATTACAGGCGTGAGCCACTGCACCCGGCCCCCTTTTTCAATTAATGGCACCATGAGCCACCTAGTTGCCCAAAGCAAAAATCTAGAGCTACTCTCTTCAGTACAGCAGCCACTAATCATATGTGGCTATTTAAGTTTAAATTAAAATGGGCCTGGTACGGTGGCTCACGCCTGTAATCCCAGCATTTTGGGAGACTGAGGCAAGCGGATCACGAGGTCAGAAGTTCGAGAAAAGTCTGGCCAACATAGTGAAACCCTGTATCTACTAAAAATACAAAAATTAGTTAGGCGCGGTGGCGGGCACCTGTAATCCCAGCTACTTGGGAGGCTGAGTCAGGAGAATTGCTTGAACCTGGGAGGTGGAGGTTGCAGTGAACTGAGATCGCGCCATTGCACTCCAGCCTGGGTGACAGAATGAGACTCTGCGCCCGCCCCCCCCCCCCAAAAAAAAAAAAGAAAGAAAGAAAAAGGGAAAGGAAAAGGGGAGACTGAAGGAGGAGTAGGTTAGGGCAGGAGTCCCCAACCCCTGGGCCATGGACCAGTACCTGTCTGGGGCCTGTTAGGAACCAGGCCACGCAGCAGGAAGTAAGTGGTGGGCGAATGAGCAAAGCTTCATCTGTATTTACAGCCACACTACCCATTGCTCCCATTACTGCCTGAGCTCTGCCTCCTGTCAGATCAGCAACAGCATTAGATTCTCATAGGAGCACAAACCCTATTGTGAACTGTGCATGCCAGGGATCTAGGTCATGCACTCCTTATGAGAATCTAATGCTTGATGACCTGTCACTGTCTCCCATCACCCCCAAATGGGACCATCTAGTTGCGGGAAAACAAGCTCAGGGCTCCCACTAATTCTACATGATGGTGAGTTGTATAATTATTGCATTATACATTATAATATAATAATAATACAAATAAAGTGCACAGGCTGGGCGGGGTGGCTCACACCTGTAATCCCAGCACTTTGGGAGCCGAGGCAGGTAGATCACAAGGTCAGGAGATCGAGACCATCCTGGCCAACATGGTGAAACCTCATCTCTACTAAAAATACAAAACTTATCTCGGCATGGTGGCACATGCCTGTAATCCCAGCTACTTGGGAGGCTGAGGCAGGAGAATCGCTTGAACCCGGGAGGCGGAGGTTGCAGTGAGCCAAGATAGCGCCACCGCACTCTAGCCTGGCGATAGAGCGAGACTCCATTAAAAAAAAAAAAAAAGTGCACAATAAACTTAATGTGCTCAAATCATCCCAAAATCATCCCCCCAACCCCCACCCGCCGGTTAGTGAAAAAATTATCTTCCTGCTCCCTGGTGCCAAAACATTTGGGGACTGCTGGGTTAGGTGGTGCTGACAGGGAGAAATCAGTAGCTTTGTTTTGGACATGTTGATCTGAGATCCTTGTGAGGCATCCAGTGGGTTGATAAGCAGGCAGGTGGATGTATAGACTGGATTTCCAGGCCAGGCCAGAGCTGGAAATGTAGGTTTAGGAGTCATTGCTTAGACCCATGGGACTGGTTGCTTAGGTACAGCGTATAGAGAGAGACTAGAAGCAGGCCCAGAAGTAAACCCTGGGCAGCCAATGTGTACTTTGTTCCTTTTCTCCAGTTATCACAGCCACATGTATTTCAACATCCCTAAGAAAAGGCAATACCAAACCAGACACAGTGACTCATGCCTGTAATCCCAGCACTTTGGGAGGCCGAGGCGGGTAGATCACCTGAGGTCAGGATATCGAGACCAGCCTGGCTAACATGGTGAAACCCCGTTTCTACTAAAAATACACAAAATTAGCTGGGCATGGTGGCGTGCACCTAGCTACTTAGGAGGCTGAGGCAGATAGCCTGAACTCAGAAGTTGAAGGTTGCAGTGAGCTGAGATCGCACCATTGCACTCCAGCTTGGGCAACAAGAGCAAAACTCCATCTCAAAATAAATAAATAAATACAAAAATCAGCTGGGTGTGATGGCACATGCCTGTAATCCCAGCTACTCAGAAGGCTGAGGCATAAGAATTGCTTGAATCTGGAAGGCAGAGGTGTAGTAAGCCAAGATTGCGTAGCTCCAGCCTGGGTGACAGAACCGAACTCTATCCCCCTCACCTCCCCCTTCAAAAAAAAAAAAGAAGGCAATACCGTTACATCCAGATATGCAGATGGGGTATCTCACTCTACTAAACATTCCTTCTGAATTGCAGAGTTCACAATTTCCAAGTGCTGCCCATGCCTCCTCTAGCTTCTCATTAGCCAAGGGTTATTTCTCTTTTCTTTTCTTTTTTTTCCTTTTCTCTTTTCTCTTTTTTCTTTCCTTTTCTTTTCTTCTCAAGATGGAGTCTTGCTCTGTTGCCCAGGTTGGAGTGCAGTGGCACAATCTCGGCTCACTGCAACCTCCGCCTCCCGGCTTCAAGTGATTCTCCTGCCTCGGCCTCCTGAGTAGCTGGGACCACAGGTGCATGCCACCACGCCCAGCTAATTTTTTGTATTTTTAGTTGAGACGGGGTTTCACCACGTTAGCCAGGATGGTCTTGATATCCTGACCTCATTATCGGCCCACCTCGGCCTCCCAAAGTGCTGGGACAGGCGTGAGCCACTGCACTTGGCCTTTTTTTTTTTTTTTTTTTTTTTTTTTTTTGAGATGGAGTTTCATTCTTGTTGCCTAGGCTGGAGTACAATGGTGCGGTCTTCACTCACTGCAGCCTCTGCCTCCCGGGTTCAAGAAATTCTCTTGCCTCAGCTTCCCTAGTAGCTGGGATTACAGGCGCCCACCACCACACCCGGCTAATTTTTTGTATCTTTAGTAGAGACAGGGTTTCACCATGTTGGCCAGGCTGGTCACGAACTCCTGGCCTCAGGTGATCCACCCGCCTCAGCCTCCCAAAGTGCTGGGAGGGGATTACAGGCATGAGCGACTGTGCCCGGCCGAGCCAAGGGTTATTTCTTATCATCTTGAAACTTTGAGCAAATTGGTAAATTTACCACCAATAGTGAGTGAAAAAAATTAGAACATTCATGTAGATAGTGATGGTTTTCTGCTGATTTTTGTCATTGGGTGTGGTGGTGTGAGGGCTGTTGAGAAGCTCACCCTCCTCCCGTCTCTACTCCACCCAGGTCATAATTCCCTTCATAATCAGGGGGAGCACAGCCAGCATGGGGAGACCTTTTGCCCTGGTGGCAGGAGGAGTCCTAAATAACCAGGTAGAACTCTTATTGAGTTCCCTGGCAAGAACCTTGCCCTTGGGCAGTTAAGCCACAGAGCATGAGTGACTTGGGGCGTGGAAAGCAAATATCTTTTTTTTTTTCTTTTGAGATGGAGTTTTGCTCTTGTCGCCCAGGCTGGAGTGCAGTGGCGCAATCTCAGCTCACTGAAACCTCCCGGGTTCATGCAATTCTCCTGCCTCAGCCTCCTGAGTAGCTGGGATTATAGGTGCCCACCACCATGCCTGGCTAATTTTTGTATTTTTGGTAGAGACAGGGTTTCACCATGTTGGCAAGACTGGTCTCAAACTCCTGACCTCAAGTGATCCAGCTGCTTCCACCTCCCAGAGTGCTGGGATTACAGGCATGAGCCACTGCGCCCGGCCAGCAAAAATCTTTAGAGAGAAAAATAATAGTGACAGCTACTCCCCCACTGCCCCCCTCAACTGCAGCCCTTGGTTTCTTGACCTCTCTATTGACTGAGGAAGACTTGGCGCTGCAATTCAGTCACTGTGAGGATCACATATCACTATCATCAAGGGAGCGTTGCAGCCTCACAGGTGTGGTCTCGTGGATACTGGCTAGATCTGTTTTTGGTACACCAGTTCATTGCTCCACAAGGCCAGCTGTTTCTGGTGCATGGGAAATAGGATAAAGGAGCCCATGGCTGGCCAACTGGCTTTCTTTCTTTCTTTCTTTCTTTCTTTCTTTCTTTTTTTTTTTTTTTGACACAGGGTCTTGCTCTGTTGCCCAGTCTGCAATGCAGTGGCACCATCATAGCTCATTGCAGCCTCTAATTCCTCGGTTCAAGCGATCCTCTTACCTCAGCCTCCCAGGAGGTGGGACTACAGGCACACACCACCACGCCTGGCTAGCTTTTTTATTTATTTTTTATTTTTATTTTTATTTTTTTTGAGAGGGAGTCTCGCTCTGTCGTCCAGGCTGGAGTGCAGTGACCGGATCTCAGCTCACTGCAAGCTCCACCTCCCGGGTTTACACCACTCTCCTGCCTCAGCCTCCCGAATAGCTGGGACTGTAGGCACCCGCCACCTCGCCCGGCTAGTTTTTTGTATTTTTTAGTAGAGACGGGGTTTCACCGTGTTAGCCAGGATGGTCTCGATCTCCTGACCTCGTGATCTGCCCGTCTCGGCCTCCCAAAGTGCTGGGATTACAGGCTTGAGCCACTGCGCCCGGCTGCTTTTTTATTTTTTGTAAAGAGAGAGTTTCACCATGTCTCCCAGACTGGTCTCAAACTCCCGTGCTCAAGCGATCTGCTCACCTTGGCCTCTCAAAGTGCTGGGATTGATTATAGGTGTGAGCCACTGTGGCCAGCCCATGGTAACTTGGTTTTGTGTGTGTGTATGGTAACTTGGTTTTGTGTGTGTGTGTGTGTGTGTGTGTGTGTGTGTGTGTGTGTGTGTACTGAGATGGAGTCTTACTCTGTCACTCAGGTTGGAACGTAATGGCATGATTTCAGCTCACTGCAACCTCTGCCTCCCGGGTTCAAGTAATTCTCCCTCCTCAGCCTCCCAAGTAACTGGGAATACAGGCACCTGCCACCATGCCCAGCTAATTTATGTATTTTTAGTAGAGACGGGGTTTCACCATGTTGGCCAGGCTGGTCTCAAACTCCTGACCTCAAGTGATCCACTCGCCTCAGCCTCCCAAAGTGCTGACACTACAGGCGTGAGTCATGCGCCTGTGGTAACTTTATATCCCAGATATTTACCTTAAATTTCAGGAACAAGTTAGGAGATGTTTCCTGGAAGAAGAACAATTATCTGCTGAAATATGGTCTTGTTTCAACACCCCAGAGGTCTCCAGGGAGACTGTCTATTGGGCGTGGCAAAGGTTCAGTGGGCTAGAACCCTCTGGCACCACTGAATTGGCCAAGCCATAAGGGCATCTTGCTTTGTAACCTGGACTACTTTAGAAACTTCCTCTTTCACACAGGAGCGGTGGCTCATGCCTGTAATCCCAGCATTTTGGGAGGCCGAGGCAGGCGGATCACGAGGTCAGGGGTTCAAGACCAGCCTGGTCAACCAACATGGTGAAACCCCGTCTCTACTGAAAATATAAAAATTAGCCAGGCGTGGTGGCACACGCCTGTAATTCCAGCTACTCAGGAGGCTGAGGCACGAGAATCACTTGAAACAGTGAGGTGGAGGTTGCAGTAAGCCAAGATCATTTCACTGTACTCCAGCCTGGGTGACAGAGAGAGACTCTTATCTCAAAAATAATAATAATAGGCCGGGCGCGGTGGCTCAAGCCTGTAATCCCAGCACTTTGGGAGGCCGAGACGGGTGGATCACGAGGTCAGGAGATCGAGACCATCCTGGCTAACATGGTGAAACCCCGTCTCTACTAAAAAAATACAAAAAACTAGCCGGGCGAGGTAGGGGGCGCCTGTAGTCCCAGCTACTCGGGAGGCTGAGGCAGGAGAATGGCGGGAACCCGGGAGGCAGAGCTTGCAGTGAGCTGAGATCCGGCCACTGCACTCCAGCCCGGGCGACAGAGCGAGACTCCGTCTCAAAAAAAAAAAAAACCAAAAAAACAAAAAACAAACAAACAAACAAATAATAATAATAATAATAATAATAATAAATTAATTAAAAAAATAAAATAGTAGGCCGGGTGCGGTGGCTCAAGCCTGTAATCCCAGCACTTTGGGAGGCCGAGACGGGCGGATCATGAGGTCAGGAGATCGAGACCATCCTGGCTAACATGGTGAAACCCCATCTCTACTAAAAAATACAAAAAACTAGCCAGGCAAGGTGGCGGGCGCCTGTAGTCCCAGCTACTCGGGAGGCTGAGGCAGGAGAATGGCGTGAACCCGGGAGGCGGAGCTTGCAGTGAGCCAGGATCCGGCCACTACACTCCAGCCTGGGTGACAGAGCGAGACTCCGTCTCAAAAAAACAAACAAACAAAAAAATAATAAAATAAAATAAAATAAAAATGCCCAAGTCTGTCCTCCAGAAATGAAATCTGGAATGTCTGAGATGAAAAGTACAGTGGGCCGGGCGCGGTGGCTCAAGCCTGTAATCCTAGCACTTTGGGAGGCCGAGATGGGCGGATCACGAGGTCAGGAGATCGAGACCATCCTGGCTAACACGGTGAAACCCCGTCTCTACTAAAAACTACAAAAAACTAGCCGGGCGACGGGGCGGCGCCTGTAGTCCCAGCTACCCGGGAGGCTGAGGCAGGAGAATGGCGTGAACCCGGGAGGCGGAGCTTGCAGTGAGCTGAGATCCGGCCACAGCACTCCAGCCCGGGTGACAGAGCAAGACTCCGTCTCAAAAAAAAAAAAAAAAAAAGTACAGTGGATGGGACTAACAGCAGACTAGAATACAGAAGAGAATATTATGAACTTGAGGACATAACAGTAGAAAGTATAAAAATTTATAGAGCTAGGCACTGTGGTGTGCACCTATAATCCCAGCTACCTGGGAGGCTGAGGCTAGAAGATCAATTGAGCCCAGGAATTTGAGACCAGCCTACGCAACATAGCGAGACCCTCTCTCTATTTTTTAAAATACTGGAAAAATGAAAAAAGACTGATAAAAACCCAAAACCCACAGATGAACAGAATACCAGTGAGCTGTGAGACAACTTCAGGTGGCCCCTCAGGAATTGGGGGCAACAGGTATAATACATCTGGGGTAAAAGTAGAGGTTAAAAACAAGCATACTGACTGAAAATCAGTTTTATTTTATTTTATTTTATTTTTAATTTTTTGAGATGAAGTTTTGGTCTTTTTGCCCAAGCTGGAGTGCAATGTCGCAATCTCTGCTCTCTGCAACATCCACCTTTGGGGTTCAAGTGATTCTCCTGCCTCAGCCTCCCAAGTAGCTGGGATTACAGGCACCCGCCACCACGCCCGGCTAATTTTGTGTTTTAGTAGAGACAGGGTTTCACCATGTTGGTCAGGCTGGTTTCAAACTCCTGACCTTGGCCTCCCAAAGTGCTGTGATTACAGGCGTGAGCCACTGTGCCCTGCCTGAATGTCAGTTTTAAAAGGCATTAGAGCCAGATATGGTGGTGTGCATCTGTAGTCACAGCTATTCAGGAGGCTGAGGCAGAAGGATTGCTTGAGCCCAAAGTCCTGCGTTGTAATGCACTATGCTGATTGGGTGTCTGCCCTAAGTTCAACAACAATATGCTGACCTTCCAGGAGCGAGGGACCAGCAGGTTGCCTAAGGAGGGTTGAACCTGCCCAGGTTGGAAATGGAGCAGGTCAAAAATCCTGTGCTGATCAGCAGTGGGGTCACGCCTGTGAATAGTCACTGCACTACAGTCTGGGCAACATAGTGAGACCCGTCTCTAAATTAAAAAAAAAAAAAAAGGCATTAGACTCACACAAACATTGGTTGCACTTCTTTTTTTTTTTTTTTTTTTTTTTTTTTTTTTTTTTTGAGACGGAGTCTCGCTCTGTCGCCCAGGCTGGAGTGCAGTGGCCGGATCTCAGCTCACTGCAAGCTCCGCCTCCTGGGTTCACGCCATTCTCCTGCCTCAGCCTCCTGAGTAGCTGGGACTACAGGCGCCCGCCAGGTCGCCCGGCTAGATTTTTGTATTTTTAGTAGAGACGGGGTTTCACCATGTTAGCCAGGTTGCACTTCTATACATTAAAAATGAGCAACGTCAAAAGGAAATTACAAAAACAATTACATTGGCCGAATGTGGTGGCTCACCTCTGTAATCCTAGCACTTTGGGAGGCCAAGGCGGGCAGATCACTTGAGGTCAGGAGTTCGAGACCAGCCTAGCCAACATGGTGAAACCTCGACTCTACTAAAAAAGAAATACAAAAATTAGTCGGGCGTTGTGGCCTGTGCCTGTAGTCCCAGCCACTTGGGAGGCTGAAGCAGGAGAATCACTTGAACCTGGGAGGTGGAGGCTGCAGTGGGCAGAGATCATGTCACTGCACTCCAGCCTGGGTGACAGAGTGAGACTCCATCTCAAAAAACAAACAAACAAACAAAAAAACCCCACAACACATAAAAACAATTACATCTACAATAGCATCGCACAGAATAAAATACTTAGGGCCGGGCGCGGTGGCTCAAGCCTGTAATCCCAGCACTTTGGGAGGCCGAGACAGGCGGATCACGAGGTCAGGAGATCGAGACCATCCTGGCTAACACTGTGAAACCCCGTCTCTACTAAAAAATACAAAAAACTAGCCGGGTGATGTGGCTGGCGCCTGTAGTCCCAGGTACTCGGGAGGCTGAGGCAGGAGAATGGCGTGAACCCGGGAGGCGGAGCTTGCAGTGAGCTGAGATCCGGCCACTGCACTGCAGCCCCGGCGACAGAGTGAGACTCCGTCTCAAAAAAAAAAAAAAAAAAAAAAAAAAGAATAAAATACTTAGGAATTAATTTAACCAAGGAGGTGAAAGACTTGTACAATGAAAACTATACAACATTGCTGAAAGAAATTAAAGAAGACAAAATGTATGGAAACACATCCCAGTTCATGAATTGGAAGAGTTAATATTGTTAAGATGTGAATACTAACCAAAGTGATCTACAGAGTCAGAGCCGGGCTCAGTGGCTCACTCCTGTAATCCCAGCACTTTGGGAGGCCTAGGTGGGCAGATCACCTGAGGTCAGGAGTTTGAGACCACTCTGGCCAACATGGAGAAACACTGTCTCTACTAAAAGTACAAAAATTAGCCAGACATGGTGGCATGAACCTGTAAATCCCAGCTACTCAGGAGGCTGAGGCAGGAGAATTGCTTGAACCCAGGAGGCAGAGGTTGCAGTGAGCTAAGATCATACCACCACACTCCAGACTGCGTGACAGAGCGAGACTCTGTCTCAAAAAAAAAAAAAAAAAAAAAAAAAAAAAACTGTTTTCAACAAATGGTATTAGGATAACCGCATATCTACATGTGAAAGAATGAAGTTGAACTCTTACCTAACACCATATATAGAAAAATTAACTCAAAATGGATAAAAGACCTAAATGTCAGACCTAAAACTAAGAAAGATTTAGAATAAACCATAGGGCAAGAGCTTCATGGCATTGGATTTTGCAATTACAGTTGACCCTTTAAAAAGCAGGAGTTAGGGACAAAGGACTTGAATAGATATTTCTCCAAAGAAGATACACAAATGGCCAATAAGCACACAAAAAGATGCTCAACATCATTAGTCATTAGGAAATGCAATCAAAGCCATGGATAAGATACCACTTTACATCCACTAGGATGGCTATAATCAAAAAAGGGAAAACTAGCAATTGTCGGGAGGAAGTAGAGAAATTGGAACCCTTGTACATTGCTAGTGGAAATGAAAAATGGTGCAGATGCCATGGAAAGCAGTTTACCAGTTCTTCAAATGGTTAAATACAGAGGCCAGGCACAGTGGCTCACACCTGTAATCCCAGCACTTTGGGAGGCCGAGGTGGGCAGATTGCCTGAGGTCAGAAGATTGAAACCAGTCTGGCCAACATGGTGAAACCCAAAAGAAAAACAAAAAAATAAAAAAAAAAAATTAGCCAGGCGTGGTGGTATGCACCTGTAATCCCAGCTACTCGGGAGGCTGAGGCAAAAGAATTGCTTGAACCAGGGAGGCGGAGGTTGCAGTGAGCTGAGATCACGCTACTGCATGCTAGCCTGGGTGACAGAAAAAAGTTAAATATAGAATTACTATATGACTCAACAATTTCACTCCTAGTTATGTACCCTAAGAAATTTAAAACAGCTATTCAAACCAAAACTTGTACACGAAAGTTCATAGCAGCAACATCCATGATAGCCTAAAGGTAGAAATAATCTAAATGTCCATTGACAGATGAGTGGATAAAGAAATTATGGCATATACAGAACTGGGCATGGTGGCTCACACCTGTAATCTCAGCTTTGGAGGCTGAGGCAGGAGGATTGCTTGATCCCAGTAGTTTGATACGAGCCTGGACAACAAGTAAGACCCCTATCTCTACGAAGAGTAAAAAAAAAATAAAAATAAAAAGTTAGCCAAGTGTGGTGGTACACGCCTGTACTACCAGCTACTCGGGAGGCTGAGGTGAGAGGATCACTTGAGCCCAGGAGCTGTGATCGTGCCACTGCACTCCAGCCTGGGCAATGGAGCAAGAGCCTATCTTAAAAAGAAAAACAGGGCCGGGCGCGGTGGCTCAAGCCTGTAATCCCAGCACTTTGGGAGGCCGAGACGGGCGGATCACGAGGTCAGGAGATCGAGACCATCCTGGCTAATACGGTGAAACCCAGTCTCTACTTAAAAATACGAAAAACTAGCCGGGCGACGAGGCGGGCGCCTGTAGTCCCAGCTACTCGGGAGGCTGAGGCAGGAGAATGGCGTAAACCCGGGAGGCGGAGCTTGCAGTGAGCTGAGATCCGGCCACTGCACTCCAGCCTGGGTGGCAGAGCAAGACTCCGTCTCAAAAAAAAAAAAAAAAAAGAAAAGAAAAACAAAAACAAAGAGAAGCAATTGGAAAGAAACAGATACTAGGTAAAGAGAAGAACATTTTACCCAAAACCCACTATAATTAATATCCTTGGAGAGATAAGATACCATATTCATGAAATATAGAAAGGACACTCTTTTAAAAGGAATATTCAGGCTGGGTGCAGTGGCTCACACCTGTAATCCCAGCACTTTGGGAGGCCAAGGAGGGTGGATCAATTGAGGTCAGGAGTTCAAAACCAGCCTGGTCAACATGGCGAAACCCTGTCTCTACTAAAAATACAAAAATTAGCTGGGCATGGTGGTAGGAGCCTGTAACCCCAGCTACTTGGGAGGCTGAGACAGGAGGATTGCTTGAACTCAGGAGACAGAGGTTGCAGTGAGCCCAGATCACGCCATTGCACTCCAGCCTAGGCGACAGAGCAAGACTCCGTCTAAAAACAACAACAACAACAACAGCAACAACAACAACACACACACACACACAAACAGAAAAAAGGAATATTCAGAGGACAAGAAAGAAATCTTAGAAATTAAAAATATAAACATGAAAACCTCAGTTGAATAGTTGGAAGATAAAGTTGGAGAAATCTTGCAAAAAGCAGTTTAAAGTACGAGATGAAAAAAATGATTAAAGGTAAATAAAAGAACAGTTCAGTAGATCTAATATATAAATAATAGAAGCTACAGAAGGACAGAAAAGAAAAAATGGAGGGGAAAGAGTATTACTGAAAAATTTAGCAAAATTTCCCAGAATTAAAGGGCTTGAGTTTCTAGATTAACAAGACCTTAGTCAGGTGTGGTGGCTCACACATGTAATCCCAGCACTTTGGGAGGCTGAGGCAGGTGGATCATCTGAGGTCAGGAGTTCCAGACAAGCCTGGCCAACATGGTGAAACCCCGTCTTTACTAAAAGCATAAAAATTAGCTTGCCATGGTGGCACACACCTGTAGTCCCAGCTACTCAGGAGGGTGAGGCAGGAGAATCGCTTGAACCCAGGAGGGAGAGGTTGCAGCGAGCTGAGATTGTGTCACTGCACTCCAGCCTGGGTGACAAAAGCGAAACTCCGTCTCAAACAAACAAGCAAAAAAAAAAAAACAAAAACAAATAAACAAAAAAAACAAGACTTATCAAGTGCCATGGTATAACTCATAAAAACCAAGAACTGGCTGGGCACAGTGGCTCATGCCTGTAATCCCAGCACTTTGGGAGGCCGAGGTGAGTGGATCATGAGGTCAGGAATTCAAGACCAGCCTGGCCAATACGGTGAAACCCCGTCTCTACTAAAAACACAAAAATTAGCCAGGCATGGTGGTGGGCACCTGTAATCCCAGCTACTCCGGAGGCTGAGGCAGGAGAATCGCTTGAACCTGGGAGCAGAGGTTGCAGTGAGCCAAGATCGCACCATTGCACTCCAGCCTGAGCAACAAGAGCAAAACTCTGTTTCAAAATTATACACACACACACACACACACACACACACACACACACACATAATATAAAATACATATTATATATATAAATATATTATACACACACACACACACACACACATACACACAAATTACCTGGGCGTGGTGGTGGGTGCCTGTAATCCCAGCTACTGGGGAGTCTGAGGCAAAAGAATCGCTTGAACTCGGGAAGCGGAGGTTGCAGTGAGCCGAGATCGTGCCACTGCACCCCAGCCTGGCAACATGGCGAGATTCCATCTCAAAAAACAAACGAACAAAAAACTCAAGAACCTCACCAAAGCATATCCTTGTAAAATTTCAAATGGTGGAAATAAAAAAATATCTTACAAGTTCCTAAGAGTACAAACAAATGACCTATATTAGGATTTATAATTGCAACCCTGGAAGGTAGAAGGACAAGGTGCATTGCACTCACAATTTTATAGGAAAGGCCAGGCATGGTGGCCTATGCCTGTAATCCCAGCACTTTGAGAGATTGAGGTAGGAGGACCACTTAAGGCTAGGAGTTCAAGACCAGCCTGGGCAACATATTGAGATTCTGTCTCTACAAAACAGAAAAAAAATTTGAAGGAAATAATTTTCAACAAGTAATTCCATACATGGCCAATCTACAATTATGAATTATTCTAGAATAAAGACATTTTCAGTAATTCAAGGTTCAGATGCAAGTGACAGAAAACCTAAAACAATAGTTACAATTTTCTTTTTCTTTTTTTTTTTTTGGCGGGGGGTATGGAGTCTCGCTCTGTTGCCCAGGATGGAGTGCAGTGGCGCAATCTCGGCTCACTGCAAGCTCCGCCTCCTGGGTTCAGGCCATTCTCCTGCCTCAGTCTCCTAAGTAGCTGGAACTACAGGCGCCCGCCACCTCGCCCGGCTAGTTTTTTGCATTTTTTTAGTAGAGACAGGGTTTCACTGTGTTAGCCAGGATGGTCTTGATCTCCTGACCTCGTGATCTGCCCGTCTCGGCCTCCCAAAGTGCTGGGATTACAGGCTTGAGCCACCGCGCCCGGCCATAGATTTTATTTTGAATTATCTTTTTTTTTTTTTTTTTTTTTTTTTTTTTTGAGACAGCATCTCACTCTGTTGCTCAGGCTGGGGTGCAGTGGCTGGACTTTCTGGGCTCAAGTGATCCTCCCACCTCAGCTTCTGGAGTCGCTGAGACTACAGGCGCATGCCACCATGCCCAGCTAATTTTCTCATTTTTTGTAGAGATGGGGGTCTCCCTATGTGACCCAGGCTGGTCTTGAACTCCTGGGCTCAAGTGATTCTACCGCCTTGGCCTCCCAAAGTGCTGGGATTACAGGTGTGAGCCATACTGCCTGGCCTTTGGATGGTTTTATGCCTAGATAAAATCTCTATTACTATGGAAGAATGGAAGGATACTGGTGGAATTAGCATTCTCTGCTACATAGTCTTGAACATTTCCTGAACACTCTCAGGAAGCTATCGGTAGAGTACACCACCTACATGAAGGGATAAAACAAGAAAGAAGACTTGGGATCCATGAGTGAGGGTATCCAATTCAAGGAAGACGAAGGGAATCCCTAGGGCAATAGTGAGAGAAGACCCCAAAATGACAGCTGAGTTGCTGCCCTAGAAAGCAGCTAGTCCAAAGTAGAAAAGATCAGAAGGTAGGTTTCACAAAGAGCAGGCAATAAGATTTTTAAAAAGAGGAAAAAAAAAAAAAACAGAAGGTTCTTGGAGGGATTCCTTCAAGAAGATGAAACTGACTGAAGACCTAGTAATTTACCTTCACTTGGCAGGTGCAGCAATATGCCTTCACTGCCCTGTGACAATCTACTCTACATGTTTGAACGTAATGAGAAGACTTATTTTACAGCAGGGATTCAATTAGGATTAATACCTAGAAACATCGACAAACCAAAAGATAAGGCAATTATTAACTCCAAGGGAAACAAGTGGCTCAATTATGAATAGCATATATATACTCATAAAAATATAATCCTAGAACGGGCACGGTGGCTCACACCTGTAATCCCAGCAATTTGGCGACCTGAGGCAGGTGGATCGCCTGACATCAGGAGTTTGAGACCAGGCTGACCAACATAGTGAAACCCCATCTCTACTAAAAATACAAAAAAAAAAAAAAAAAAAAAAAAAAAAATGAGCTGGGAATGGTGGTGGGACGCCTGTAATCCCAGCTACTTGGGAGGCTGAGGCAGGAGAATTGCTTGAAACCAGGAGGCAGAGGTTGTAGTGAGCCAAGATTGCACCATTGTATTCTGGCCTGGTGACAAGAGCGAAGTGAAACTCTCTCTCTCTCTCTCTCTATATATATATATGTGTGTATATATATATATGTCTTTCTAACTAAAATGACAAATACAGAGGCTCCCTGACTTATGATGGAAGTGTGTTCTGATTAATTTATTATAAAATCAAGAAAATCCTTAAGTCAAACCATCCTAGCTCCCTGACTTATGATGGGACTGTGTCCTGATTAACTCATTGTAAAGTCAAGAAAATCATTAAGTCAAACCATCCTAAATTGGAGGACTGTCTGTGTTCAGAGGTCGGTGGGATGGGAAGTGTGTATGTGTGTGTGTGACTGGGAAGTTAGAGAGCTAACTCTCATTGTCCACACGGTAAGTCAATAGATAATAGGTAAAACTGAAAAAAAAAAATCAAGAGCTAAAGATACAACTGTATTATTTAGACATATAAATATAAACCAATTAACAAAATGATCAGCTATAAGAACTGAAAAAATATTTGCTTCTGAGGAGCTGAAAATGGAGGAGAGTTGAAAAGGGTCTTCTCTTTTTTCTAACATGCCTTTGGAAGTATTTAACTTCCAAAAAAAAAAACCCAAAAACAACAACAACAACAAAGTTAGCCGGGCGTGGTGGTGCATGCCTTGTAATCTCAGCTACTCAGGAGGATGAGGCAGGAGAATCGATTGAACCTGGGAGGCAGAGGTTGCAGTGAGCTGAGATCACGCCATTGCACTCCAGCCTGGGCAACAAGAGCAAAACTCCATCTCAAAACAATTTTTAAAAACCATTTTATATATATATGAAAAGATAAATTAATCAGATTTTCTTTCTTGGGCCTTTTAGGTGAGAAATGTGGAATCAGGTAGAAGGAGATAAACACTAACAAGTGGTAGCTAGTGGCTAAATCACATTGACACTTGGAGGGAAAGGGAACCTTCACCAATTCCCCTTTTTTTTTGAGATGGAGTCTCGCTTTGTCGCCCAGGCTAGAGTGCAGTGGCACCATCTTGTCTCACTGCAACCTCTGCCTCCCAGGTTCAAGCAATTCTCCTGCCTCAACCTCCCTAGTAGTTGGGACTATAGGCACATGCCACCACGCCCGGCTAATTTTTTTGTATTTTTAATAGAGATGGGGTTTCACCATGTTAGCTTCGGCCTCCCAAAGTGTTGGGATTACAGATGTGAGCCACCGCGCCCGGCCTATTTGCCAATTCCTATTGTGGAACACCTAGAGTTTTCCTGGAATCAGAACGTCCTTGGGTTTCAACCTACATGAATTCTGATTCCACTATGGCTTAGTTCTAAGAGGTCTGGTCTCTCTTATCTCTTTCTGTTACTTGCACTTTATTGAGTGATTTTTTGTTGTTGTTTCTTGCAGTGAAAAAAGCCCTGCTAAAATAGAGGTAGATGCTGCTTCCAGAATTCCTTATTAGTTGAAAGAGTATAGAATGTAGCAAGTTGGCCTGACGCAGTGGCTCATTCCTGTAATTCCAGCCCTTTGGGAGGCCAAGGCAGGATCACTTGAGCTCTGGAGTCCGAGACCAGCATGGGCAACATAGGGAGACCCACATCTCTACAAATAATTTAAAAATAATATGACTGTGACAAATTATTGGAAAGAAAAAAAATTTTAATTAACAATTTTTAAGGCCAGGCGTGGTGGCTCAGGCCTGTAATCCCAGCACTTTGGGAGGCTGAGGTGGGCGGATCACGAGGTCAGGAAATCGAGACCGTCCTGGCTAACACGGTGAAACCCCGTCTCTACTAAAAAAAATACAAAAAACTAGCTGGGCGTGGTGGCGGGCGCCTGTAGTCCCAGCTACTCGGGAGGCTGAGGCGGGAGAATGGCGTAAACCCGAGAGGCAGAGCTTGCAGTGAGCCGAGATCGTGCCACTGCACTCCAGCCTGGGTGATAGAGCGAGACGCCGTCTCAAAAAAAAAAAAAAATACAAAAAAATACAAAAAAAATTAGCTGGGTGTGGTGGCGGGCGCCTGTAGCCCCAGCTACTCAGGAGACTGAGGCAGGAAAATGGCGTGAACGCCGGGAGTGGAGCTTGCAGTAAGCCAAGATCGCACCACTGCACTCCAGCCTAGACGACAGAGCAAGACTCCTTCTAAAAAATAATAATAATATAATAATAATTTTTAAAAAGAAATAAAAGGCCAGGCGCAGTGGCTCAAGCCTGTAATCCCAGCACTTTGGGAGGCCGAGACGGGCGAATCACGAAGTCAGGAGATTGAGACCATCCTGGCTAACACGGTGAAACCCCATCTCTACTAAAAATACAAAAAAAAAAAAAAACTAGCTGGGCGAGGTGGCGGGCGCCTGTAGTCCCAGCTGCTCGGGAGGCTGAGGCAGGAGAATAGCGTGAACCCAGGAGACGGAGCTTGCAGTGAGCCGAGATCGCGCCACCGCACTCCAGCCTGGGTGACACAGCAAGACTCCATCTCAAAAAAAAAAAAGAAATACAAATTAGCTGAGTGTGATGGTGTGTACCTGTGGTCCCAGGTACTCCAGAGGCTGAGATGGGAGGATGACTTGAGTCCTGGAGGTTGAGGGAGCAGTGAGCCATGATCACGCCACTGCACTCCAGCTTGGGTGACAGAGCAAGACCCTGTCTCAAAAAATAAAATAAATAAAATGCAGCAATTCGTCCTTCATTCTCTGCCCGCCCCCCCATATTTTGAAGGAGATCTCATATTACTAAGGAATATTCATTGCTAATTTATATTCATTACTAATGAATATTCATTACAACTTACTATTCATTACTAATGATTTTCTAAGAACTCTACTGATGTGGCAGGTCCTTGCATTTCTGCCAGTTATATCTCACAACCCCATTACATTCATATCTCAACAAACATGGAAGATCTTTGGTACTTCCTCAAGTCTAAGGCAAATCAGCATGATATTGTCAATGACAATCAGGATGACATCCTACAGAGGAGTCAGTTAGTGTGATCAACCATCCCAGTTTGCCGGGGACCTGGGGGCTTCCTAGGATGCAGAACTTTCAGTGCCGTAATAACAGTTTCAGGCAAATTCAGATGGCTGCTCCCTAGGTAAAGTTGACCAGGTCCCTGGGAAGGTAGACGGCTAACCCTTCCAGGTGAAGATAAATAGCTGGGATAGGCAAAGAGAAACAAAGGCCAGGTGCAATGGTTCATGCCTATAATCCCAGCAATTTGGGAGGCTAAGGAGGGAGAATTTCTTGGTGCCAGGAGTTGGAGACCAGCCTGGGCCACATAGTGAGACTCCATCTCTTTAAAAAAAAATTTTTTTTTTTAGTTAGCCAGGTGCAGTGGGATGTGCCTGCAGTTTTTTGTTTGTTTGTTTGTTTTTTGTTTTTTGTTTTTGTTTTTGTTTTATTTGTTTTGAGATGGAGTCTCTCTGTTGCCCAGGCTGGAGTGCAATGGTGCAATTTTGGCTCACTGCAACCTCTGCCTCTTGAGTTCCAGCAATTCTCCTTCCTCAGCCTCCCGAGGAGCTGGGAATACAGGTGCCAGCCACCACGCCCTAATTTTTGTATTTTTGTATTTTATTTTTTAGTAGAGATGGGGGTTTCACCATGTTGGTGAGGCTGGTCCCAAACTCTTGACCTCAGGTGGTTCACCCACCTTGGCCTCCCAAAGTGCTGGGATTACAGGCATAAGCCACTGTGCCCATCCGTGCCTATGGGTTTGAGGCTGTGGTGAACTGTGGTTGTGCCACTGCACTCCACTGTGGGCAACAGAGTGAGACCCTTTCTCTAAATTGAAGACAGCATATCAAGTACCCACGTAATTAAGCCCAAGGACTTGCTTTCGTCTTTTTTTTTTTCCTTTTTGTGGAGAACGGGGTCTCGCTGTATTACCCAGGCAGGTCTCGAACTCCTGGGCTCAAGTTATCCTCCCGCCTCTGCCTCCCTGAGAGCTGGGATTACAGGCGTGAGCCACCGCGCCCGGCCAGGACTTGCTTTCAAGTCCTCTCAATCTTTGGTACTAACCAGCCTGGAGAAACAGCCTCCAAGGTTCCCATCCTCCTCTTCAGGAACTCTTGGGTCAAGAAACTTATTCAGGACCAGGCACAGTGGCTCATGCTTGTAATCCCAACACTTTTGGAGGCCAAGGCAGGAGGAGACCAGCCTGGGCAACACAGTGAGATCCCATCTCTACAAAAGAAACAAGAGAGAAACTTACTTAGGGATGGTTAAGACTAGAGGAACTGTGACTATGTAGTGTGCTGACTTGACTTAGATCTTTGTTTATTAAGCCAAAGAATTATCTTGCTTTACAAACCAAGCTGAACCCAGGCCCGCCCATCTGCTCTGTTCCTGCCACTACTTCAAACAGAAGTCAAAACCTCAGTTCAGTGTGTTAGGCCATTTCTTGCAGCAAATTTACCACACCTACTTGGCTTTTGCCTTTTTGTGACCACAGCCAGGGGTGATATTCAAAATATTTCACAGCTAGTTACCACATGGCCAGCAGCCATTCAGAACAGACACTGACTTTAGCATTAAGTCCTGTTCCTGGAGATCAACAGTTATGCTGGGGATTAACTCTTTAGTTGCTGAAAGAGAGGGAAGTCTGGCCGGGCACGATGGCTCACGCCTGTAATGCCAGCACTTTGGGAGGCTGAAGTGGGCTGATCACTTGAGGTCAGGGGTTCAAGACCAGCCTGGCCAACATGGTGAAACCCCATCTCTACTAAAAAAGCTAGCCAGGCACGGTGGTGTGCGCCTGTAATCCCAGCTACTCAGAAGGCTGAGGCAGGAGAATTGCTTGAACCCAGGAAGCAGAGGTTGCAGTGAGCCGAGATCACGCCACTGCACTCCAGCTTGGATGACAGTGAAACTCTGTCTCAAAAAATAAAAATAGGCCAGGCGAGGTGGCTCAAGCCTGTAATCCCAGCACTTTGGGAGGCCGAGACGGGCAGATCACGAGGTCAGGAGATCGAGACCATCCTGGCTAACACCGTGAAACCCCGTTTCTACTAAAAAATACAAAAAACTAGCCAGGCGACGTGGCGGGCGCCTGTAGTCCCAGCTACTTGGGAGGCTGAGGCAGGAGAATGGCGTAAACCTGGGAGGCGGAGCTTGCAGTGAGCTGAGATCCGGCCACTGCACTCCAGCCTGGGCGATAGAGCGAGACTCCGTCTCAAAAAAAAATAAAAATAAAAATAAGGAGATGGAGGTCTGGGGGACTGAAGGCAAGTGGATGGGGGTGGGGAACTCAGGAGGCTTTTGGCAGCAATTTACCAACTAGGAAAGCTTTTCAGTATTTCAACAACTAGTATTGGCAGGGCATGGTGACTCATGTCTATAATCGCAGCACTTTGGGAGGCCAAGGCGGGCAGATCACCTGAGGTCCGGAGTTCAAGACCAGCCTGGTCAACATGGCAAAAGCCTGTCTCTACTAAAAACACAAAAATTAACCGGACGTGGTGGCACACGCCTGTAATCTCAGCTACTCGGGAGGCTGAGGCAGGAGAATCGCTTGAACCCGGGAGGCAGAGGTTTGAGCGAGCTGAAATTATTCCACTGCATTCTAGCCTGGGTGACAGGGCAAGATTCTGTCTCAAAAAAAAAAAAAAAAGTATGATCAAGCAGGCTATGTGCAGGAGAAGGGAAATGAGGGGATGGGGTGGAGAGAGGGAGAGAGACAAAGATAAATGAAGGGAGGCAAGAAGGAGGAAGGAAATGAATGTTCTATCCTTGATTTGGTCTGTCCTCCTTGATTCCAACCCCACAGGATTCGAGTCCACATAGCTGCTCCTGCAACAACTCCCTAGAAAATTAGCCTCTAATTTCTCTTTTCCCTGCTTGGATTTTGCACACCATCCAGGGTTTCATGGTATTCCCAAATTCCTGTGATCAGATGTTCCTCATTAGGAAGTGACTCATCACATTTGCTTGGCAATCATGAATACAGGAGAAATTACTTGGATGGGCCCAGGGGACTGGAAGTCCCAGGCCCTCAAGATATTCCTCATCCAACCTCTAGGATTTCAGTCCTTGATAATCAAGATCTTTTTTTTTTTTTTTTTTTTTTTTGGAGACGGAGTCTCGCTCTGTCGCCCAGGCTGGAGTGCAGTGGCCGGATCTCAGCTCACTGCAAGCTCTGCCTCCCGGGTTTATGCCATTCTCCTGCCTCAGTCTCTGGAGTAGCTGGGACTACAGGCGCCCGCCACCTCGCCCGGCTAGTTTTTTGTATTTTTTAGTAGAGACGGTGTTTCACCATGTTAGCCAAGATGGTCTCGATCTCCTGACCTCATGATCCGCCCATCTCGGCCTCCCAAAGTGCTGGGATTACAGGCTTGAGCCACCGCGCCCGGCCACGATAATCAAGATCTTAATGTTAACTACAGAAAGCCAGTACAGTTGTGAACTTAGCAAATGCTGTGATTTGTCAATTTACAGTATCTTTTTTATTATAAAATATTTGGCAGGTAAATTTTATAATATTTTTTAAAACATACAAATACTCTATATTATACCTGTTGATTATGATGTGTAAAAATAAATGAAAACTGGGCTGGATGCAGTGTCTCACGCCGGTAATCCCAGCACTTTGGGAGGCTGAGCTGGGCAGATCACTTGAGGTCTGGAGTTCGAGACCAGCCTGGCCAACATGGTGAAACCATGTCTCTACTGAAAATACAAAAATTAGCCGGGCATGGTGGCACGAGTCTGTAATACCAGCTACTCAGGAATCTGAGGCAGGAGAATCGCTTGAACCTGGGAGGCGGAGGTTGCAGTGAGCTGAGATCACGCCACTGCTCTCCAGCCTGGGTGACAAAGTGAGACTCTGTCTCAATAAATAAATAAATAGGGCCAGGCGTGGTGGCTCAAGCCTGTAATTCCAGCACTTTGGGAGGCTGAGACGGGCGGATCATGAGGTCAGGAGATCGAGACCATCCTGGCTAACACGGTGAAACCCCATCTCTACTAAAAAATACAAAAAACTATCCGGGCGAGGTGGCGGGCGCCTGTAGTCCTAGCTACTCCGGAGGCTGAGGCAGGAAAATGGCATAAACTCGGGAGGCAGAGCTTGCAGTGAGCTGAGATCCCGCCACTGCACTCCAGCCTGGGTGACAGAGCGAGACTCCGTCTCAAAAAATAAATAAATTAAACAAACAAACAAACAAACACTGGTAAACCCACCACTCAACATAAGAAGTAGAATGTAATCAATATTCACTTTGGAGATCTAATTTTTAGTCGTTTCCAATCACTGGCTGATAGTAGTAAATGTGTTTTTCGGTAAGGTACAGCGGCTCATGTCTCAAAGTGCCCAGCACTTTGGGATGCCAAGGTGGGAGGATCACTAGAGGCCAGGAATTCGAGACCAGCCTAGGCAACCTAACAAGATCTCGACTCTACAAAGAAATAAAAAATTAGCCAGGCATGGTGACACGTGCCTGTCATCCCTGCTACTTTGGAGGTGGAAGGATCCCTTGAGCCAGGAGGTAGAGGCTGCAGTAAGCTGTGATGGTGCCACTGAACTCCAGCCTGGGTGAACAAGTTAGACTCTGTCAAAAAAACAAAAAACAAAAAACCTTAAAACAACATCAAAGATGTGTTTTTTTGTTGCTGGTACACAGAATGGCTTTAAATGTTTTCTTTCCTTTTTTTTTTGAGTTGGAGTCTCGCTCTGTTTCCCAGGCTGGAGTGCAGTGCCGCCGTCTTGGCTCACTGCAAGCTCCACCTCCCAGGTTCAAGCGATTCTCCGGCCTCAGCCTCCCAAGTAGCTGGGATTACAGGCACATGTCACCATGCCCAGCTAATTTTTGTACTTTTAGTAGAGACGAGGTTTCACCATGTTGGTCATTCTGGTCTCAAACCCCTGACCTCAGGTGATATGCCCGCCTAGGCCTCCCAAAGTGCTGGGATTACAGGCGCCACTGTGCCCGGCTGAATGTTGTTTTCTGATTCTACCCAGTCATCCCAGTTCCTCCTTTTTTTTTTTTTCCTTCCTCCCTTCCTTCCTTCCTCTCTCTCTGTTTCCTTCTCCTTTTTTTTTTTTTTTTTGACAAGGTCTCACTCTGTCACCCAGGCTGAAGTGCAGTGGCATGATCATGGCTCACTTCAGCCTTGACCTCCCAGGCTCAAGTGACCCTCCCACCTTAGCCTCTTGAGTAGCTGGGACCACAGGTGTGTGCCACCACGCCCAGCTAATTTAAAAAAAAAATTGTAGTTATAGGGTCTCACTATGTTGCCAAGCCTGATCTTAAGGTCCTGGCCTCAAGCAATCCTCACCACTCAACCTCCCAAAGTGCTGGGATTACAGGCCTGAGCCATCACACCTCTCCTTTTTTCTTATTTTTCAACTCTTTAGCTCACTGTCATAAAAAAATGCCTTCTTGAGGCAAATCACCTAATGTTTTGAAAAATGCCCATGAAACTCTATCTTTATCCTCCTTATTTCTTTAGACTCTGCAGCAGTGGTTCTCAACTTTGATGTAGTTTAGGGTCAATCAGGGAGATCTGAAAAATCTTGCTGCCCTAGCCCTGCCCCAGAACAATTAAATCAGAACCTCTGGGGATACAACCTGGACAACCTTGCTTTTTAAATTTCTCCAGGTAGTTCTAATGTGCCCTAGAGGAGCAGCAACAAAATCCACCAAAGCTTTACCTTTGTTTTTTTTTTCTTCAGATGGAGTCTCGCTCTGTCTCTAGGCTAGAGTACAGTGGCATGCTCTCGGCTCACTGCAACCTCTGCCTCCCGGGTTCAAGCGATTCTTCTGCCTCAGCTTCCCGAGTAGCTAGGACTACAGGCACGCGCCACCACACACAGCTAATTTTTTTTTTTTTTTTTTTGAGACAGAGTCTCACTCAGTCGCCCAGATAATTTTTGTATTTTTAGAAGCGATGGGGTTTCACCATGTTGGTCAGGATAGTCTTGATCTCTTGACCTCGTGATCTGCCCACCTTGGCCTCCCAAAGTGCTGGGATTACAGGCATGAGCCACCACGCCCAGCCCGAAACTTTACTTTCAAAGGACATAGTATCTGAATATTAAGACTTCATGAACTGTTTTTTTTTTTTTTTTTTCTTTTTTTTTTTTTTTGAGACGGAGTCTCGCTCTGTCGCCCAGGCTGGAGTGCAGTGGCACGATCTCGGCTCACTGCAAGCTCTGCTTCCTGTGTTTACGCCATTCTCCTGCCTCAGCCTCCCGAGTAGCTGGGACTACAGGCGCCCGCCACCTCGCCCGGCTAGTTTTTTGTATTTTTTAGTAGAGACGGGGTTTCACCGTGTCAGCCAGGATGGTCTCGATCTCCTGACCTTGTGATCCGCCCGCCTCGGCCTCCCAAAGTGCTGGGATTACAGGCTTGAGCCACCGCGCCCGGCCTGTTTTTTTTTTTTTTGAGACGGAGTCTCGCTCTGTCACCCAGGCTGGAGTGCTATGGCCGGATCTCAGCTCACTGCAAGCTCCGCCTCCCGGGTTCACGCCATTCTCCTGTCTCAGCCTCCCGGGTAGCTGGGACTACAGGCGCCGCCACGTCGCCCGGCTAGTTTTTTTTTTTTTTGTATTTTTTAGTAGAGACGGGTTTTCACCGTGTTAGCCAGGATGGTCTTGATCTCCTGACCTCGTGATCCGCCCGTCTCGGCCTCCCAAAGTGCTGGGATTACAGGCTTGAGCCACCGCGCCCGGCCTATGAACTGTTTTATCAGTCCATGGACTTCTAACTTCCCATTCAGGAACATGGAGATCATCTCTGACTCCCTCTCCACTGTGTTACTATGAAGAGTCCAAGCCTCTTTGGAGATTCTGTTGCATGCAACTCCACTCCTGGAATAGAACTCTATGCTTGTTAGAGTACTTTGGTATTTCATTTGCAAGAAACAAGGGCTAACTGCAAATTTTAGGGGGGAAAAGGGGCTTGGACATACTATAAGGATATAGGTGGGCTGGAACTGAAAATCTAAGCATTTGAGGTTGGCTGGGAACTGGCCACTGTCTCTTCCATCTTTCATGGCCCACACAGCTCCTGCATGGCATCCTTTTCTCTCTCTCACTGTTACCCCTCTAAGCAGTGGGGATTTCATTAGGCTGGCTAATCATTTTTGGACTCTGAATGTCAGAGCCCAAGTCAGTAATAATAATAGGGGACTTCCATACCCCATTTCAATAATGAAGGAGCCATTAGGCAGAAGATCAACAAGGAAATAGAAGCCTTGAACAACAGTATAAACTGACCAGACCTAACAGATATCTATATAATATTCAACCCGCCAACTGCAGAATCTATATTCTTCTCAAGTCCACAAGGACACTCTCCAGAATAAACAATATGTTAGGCCATAAAATAAGTCTCAATATATTTTAAAAGATTGAAATCATACACAGTACATTCTCTAACCATAATAAAATGAAATTAGAAATCAATATAGAGCCCAGGCACAGTGGCTCACGTCTGTAATCACAAAACTTTGGGAGACCGAGGCGGGAGGATCACTTGAGGCCAGGAGTTCAAGGCTAGCCTGGCCAACAGGACGAAACCTTGTCTCTATTAAAAATACAAAAAAGTAGCCAGGCAAGGTGGCATACACCTGTAATCCCAACTACTTCGGAGGCTGAGGCACAAGAATCGCTTGAACCTGGGAGGGAGAGGTTGCGGTGAACTTCAGTGAACTCAGATTGTGCCACGGTACTCCAACCTGGGTGACAGAGCAAGACTCTGTCTTAAAATAAAATAAAATAAAATATAAAAAAAATCAATAATAGAAATTTGAGAAATTTAAAACTATGTGGAAATTAAACGCAGTCCTAAATAACTCATAGGTCAAAGAAGAAATCATGGCTGGGCATGGTGGCTCACGCCTGTAATCCCAGCACTTTAGGAGACCGAGGCGGGTGGATTACCTGAGGTCGGGAGTTCGAAATCAGCCTGGCTAATATGGTGGAACCCCTTCTCTACTAAACATACAAAATTAGCTGGGTGTGGTGGTGCATGCCTATAACCCCAGCTACCCAGGAGGCTGAGGCTC